>NC_089865.1:12535027-12835027 GCF_036373705.1 Amia ocellicauda | reverse complement strand
CTTTAATTTGAGGGTAGTTACATCCAAATTGGGTGTACGGTGTAGGAAGTACACATTTTTATATGTGGTCCCCCAATTTTAGGGACTCAAAAGTATTTGGACAAACTAACATAATCATTAATTAAATTGTGGGTTTCAATACTTGGTTGCAAATCCTTTGCAGTCAATAACTGCCTGAAGTCTGGAACCCATAGACATCACCAGATGCTGGTTTCTTCCCTGGTGATGCTCTGCCAGGCCTGCACTGCAGCTGTCTTTAGTTCCTGCTTGTTCTTGGGGCATTTTGTGTCTCTGTCCAAATATGTATGGACCTCACTGTGTTATATTTTACCTATCTGAAGTATTGGCTCTCATAATGGACAGCATGAGATATGCATGGTTTATAGCAAGTCAGTTGTGTCCCTTCATGTTCAGGATTTACCTGTTATTTTCTCTGCTGCCCAGTACTTCCCAGACGTCTCCAAAACCCAGGCTTCTGTCCTGTCCGTGATCAGGAAGCTGTTGTGATAATTAAAGCTGCACTCATCTTCCATGCAGTTCCCTCCCTGGCCGTACTTTTCGAGTAGGTCCACGATGACATCCAGAGCCTTCTCGGCGGTGTCTGCCCTTTCAAGACCAAGTCTGAAAATGCAAGACATGAGGAGCACAATATTACAAACCTCCAGTGTAACTTTCCTATGTTACAAGCCTTTTTACTGCGGCTGCAACAGCAGAACAAGTGATGAGTGGTGAACGTGGAAGGATACTGTTCATTCTTCTCAGTATTTGCATTCTCAGGTGCTCACTCACCGGACCAGATCCATGCCAAGCAGAGCTTCCGAGTCGCTGACCTCATCCTTCCCCCACACGGCTTCATTGCCTATACACACTTGGTGTTCGTTTGCCCCCATCTCAGCTCCCCACAGCCAGGCCGGTCGGCTCAGCACCACTGCGTACGTCTGTGGAACCTGGTCAATCTTGATGTATGTGCACTAAGATGGAGAAAAGAGCAAGAATTATGTTGTGTCCAAAAAAACGGATAACTAAAGACAAGTGGGTATGTTAGTGCAAAAGGGTCTGAATATTGTTTACCTCCAGTTTGTCTCCGGCACTGTATTTTGCAGCAGGGAAATAAACCACCTCCTGTACTTCATCGCAAGGCCGGTCTGAGTTCTTGCCAAAGATGACACGTTCTCCAACTGTGGATGGAGGGAGAGCCACGAAGGTGTCACAGGAACAAGGGTAGGACGGGGCACTGGGAGCTGCCATCCTGCACAACACAATAATTAGCCTGCATGAGAAAACCTGCAGAGTACTGTTGTCTTGTAGGATCTTTATTATTACTATTATTACCTTCCAATAAACACTAAATCCTCCCACAACTTAAACAATTAAAAATAATGGTGGAATGCCTCTAATGTAGTTTCTACCAACATTAAACTGCAACAAAATAAATTAAATCATCGCCACCCACTGCTACTACTTCTACTAACCTACAAACTTTTTTTCTTATATAAATTAGTTTTGAGAATGGTAGCATCTCAGCACTTTAAATAATATAAGCCCCATATATATGCTTATATCTATATACTACTTTAAATGATTATAAAGGGCAAGGTAGAAGGTTCATACAATATATTACTAATTATAATAATTTGGCTGACATGTTGGGATCCATAGATAGGTCCTACAAAAAAAGTTTCCAGAAGGTGTTCGTCTATTTTTAGTGCATTTGATTTGTTTTTCGCTATTGGCATTCCAATGTATTATTTCTAAATGCGCACACTTTTAAAGTACTTACTGTGTTACTGTCACAGTGGACATCTCAAATGGTAGCTCCGGCAGTTTAATCCGACTCGTTTCTCCGGGCTTTTCAGTTTCTATTCCTCGGTTCAGCTGCAGCCTGTGTTGTGTCAGGTGATCCACGCAAACAGTCGCTTTCTGGTTCCTCAGGTTTACGCAGTTCTGCGCAGAGCTGCACAATCCCGCGATCCCATTGGTGGAGCCGCGCAAACCGGCGCAGAACCGTTGAAATCTGCGCTACAGGAGCGCGACTGCGCCTGTATTCGACATTATACGATACAAGCAAAAGGTCCTTCCCTCACCCGGAAGAGTAAAGTAACTGCTGTAGGACGGTGCCTTCTTGGGTGGTTTATCGTAGGACTGTTTACACTCAGTTTGTTTTCTCAGGCCTGTTTCCACGTTTCTACTCCTCATCATGGGGAAGTCATTCGCAAATTTCATGTGTAAAAAGGATTTCCATCCTGCCTCCAAATCCAACATTAAGAAGGTGAGCCGCATGTTTGACGGGGGTGATGCTGTTTGTAAACACTGTAACCTGTGTCTATACACTTTATATACATTGAAATCATTGTTCATATTTTCACGGGGGCCTACATGTGTTATGCCTGGAGATTTAAATGTATACATGGTTTATAAATGGACCCTCCCAACTGGGAAAAATGGCTACTGACGTGATTTAATCTTGAATGGTGTCTATTGAGTTCCTATGGTAGTCATTTCATATTTCATAATGTAAAGAAGTACATGTTGTTTTCAGTGTGTTGATAAACTCATCTTTTATAATCCTCAAAACACTTTTTATGTCGTGTAGTTAAGACTTATACTTTGTTAAATTCACAAGCTAAACGCATCTTAATACTGATATTTGTTTGACACTGTTATGGAGGGGGTTGTGTTTATTGTCATTATTATTAAGGAAATATGTTTAATATGTCTGTCTCCTAGCAGTAAAAGCCAGGTCTACTCCTGTGCAGATAATGAATGACCACTGGTTGATTATTCCCCATAGATGAATGAACATGAAAATCGTTTCCATTTCAGTAATACATAATAATAATATAAAAAATGCATTCAAATATAAATTAAAATGTTTAGCCTAGGCTATATCTAACCAATTAAATTGTTTCCTCCTACAGGTATGGATGGCAGAACAGAAATTAACCTTTGACAAAAAGAAACAAGAAGACTTAATGAATCAATACCTGAAAGAGCAGGACACATACAACAACAGGTGAGGTACATTTCATGGTGTAGATTAATTAATTAATGTATTATCAGATCTAATATATATATATATATATATATATATATATATATATATCACTTGCATACTTTGAGAATATTCTGAACTTTTAAAAGTACAGCATCATTATTTTATACATTATCCTTTTTATTTTCTATTGTAGTGGACCAGGTACCTACATTTGATAGGGGGTTTCACAAATACCATTTGCAGAAAAATAAAAGTGAATTATTAATGTAAAAAATTCTAAACAAAATCTAAAATTATAAACTGACGCATCTGTTTGAGGTTTTTAAAAACCACAAAACGAAAAAACACACTTTGAGATGGAAATGCTTTTCAGATTTCAACAAAATACCCACAATGATTTTCTAACATGCCTGCAAAGACACCCCCTTACCTATTTCTGCCCACTGTTGTGCAGTGCAATTATGCTGCCTGCGCTGACTTAAGGCTTGTTGCAAGATGGCATTTTTCTGCTTGTGGAAATGTAACCCAGTCAAAATAACCGTGCGCTGCTGGACTTAAACACATGGAAAAAGAGGATTTGCGGTTGTCTGGAGTGAAAACCAGCAACTTCTAGTTTTCAGTCCCTGGGGTAGCTGCTGATTCAACAGGCAAAAATGGCATTTTATACCCTTTTCACGGTGAGATAAGATGTGTCTTTAACACCATGGGGAGCATTTCAGTACATCAGTACTCCCTTACTGATGCCACTGAGAAGTCCGATCTGTAGAGCTGCTAACAAAGCTTGAAAAAAGATACAATTTGTGTAGGAAGGAGGAGCAGATCTGTAATTTATGCATTCATGTTCTTGTGGTTATTAGAGTGTCATAATATATTTTGTTTAGGTGAGACCGAGTTCAACAGCATGTTTAATTATTATTATTAGTGTATATATGATTACAATTACTGAAAATATTTGCTATTTGCTATTTTCTAGAGCTTAAAGGAATAAAACATAATGATAAGGTTGATGGATATGTCATTGGGGGGTGGCAAAAAACAAATTGTCCTCACAAGGTCATACGCTGTGATTTAAAATAATGTTTTTTTTTCCAGATTGTTGATGGGCGATGATCGTGTGAAGAATGGTCTCAATTTCATGTATGAGGCACCGCCAGGAGCATCAAAAGGTAACTGCTGATCAAAGCACTGTGAAAATGGAGAAACGTTTATTATAAGAGAGCACTCCTCTGTATGGGCATTATAATGAGTGTTGTTGTTTTTTTCCCTTCCCATTTATGGATTCCCTTCCTGCTGAGAAGAAGAGACAAAGGAGGTAATTAGTTCCATTGTCATAACATTTGAAAAATTGTATTAGTGAAAAAAGTTCAAATAATACATGTTAGTTATTTGAATGATTAACACATTGTAACATTTGAAGAAAACTATAGAATTGTATATTTTAATTATTTTTTATTTTAATGCTGCAGGACGGAGAATCTGAATACAAATTCGAATGGCAGAAAGTGGCTCCACGTGAAAAGTACGGGTTTATTTTCCTTTAAATTGTCTTTTTGTGTTAAAATGCTATTTAGAGCCAGTGTATATTTGAAAGATTAATTATTACCAGTTAGTGCTTTAATGGTCTGTTTTCAGAGCTTTTTTTTTCACCATGTTTTTTCTTTGCTTTTGTTTTTTTCTCCCCATTCCTCTGCAGATATGCAAAGGATGATATGAACATCAGAGATCAGCCTTTTGGTATTCAGGTAAATAATAATAATTTTATTTTTTATTATGTCTAAAATTAGGTGAATTACATGCATTTATAATCATTAATTCTACGTATGTTTCTTAGGTCAGAAACGTGAGATGCATTAAGTGTCACAAATGGGGGCACGTGAACACTGACAGAGAGTGCCCGCTCTTCGGTTTGTCTGGGATCAACGCAAGCTCAATGGCAAACGATGGTGCAGGTATGTTGCAAATATTTTGCATATTAAGTTTGCAAATGCTCCCTTCAGATAATTAATTGTGCTAATGACTCTGCTTTGAGTCCACTTTAAAAAAAAAAAAAAAATTGTTCGATAAATATACCGCTAGTCCAACCCTTTTCATTAGTAAATGTGCTAGTTACACGTGTCAATAAAAGTAAAGACAATGCTTTAATTTATTCAATTCACAGCCTCAGATTTTAAAAGTCTTTTCTATTTACAATGATACCAAAGGGAATATTCAGCTCATAAAAAGTTTTCTTGTCTACAGTATTTGTCTATCAGTATTTTGATATAGCTATTTTTTTCTTAAAGAAAGTAAGCATTTAAATGCAAAGTATAAGACATATGCCTTCACTTTCCTGTGCTTCAGTGTCTCTGTATTCAAGACACAGCAATCCTATATCCTTAGCTTTTTGCTGATCTGACATTTGCAGTAGTATATCATAATTTTGGGTACTTTCAACAGATAAACACTTTAAACAAACAGCATTGGTGATGCAAATACCAAAGCTTTTAAAACGTTTAGGGTTTTCTTGCTCCAAAGACAAAATAAATAGCTTCACTTTGGACAGTTTAAATAGTGATTATCTGCAAGAATAATTTTCATCCAGATCTTTGTTGTGTGTAGTATATTCTACTGTCTTTTGTAAGCACATCTGTCAAGCCCTTAAATCACACAAACATTAAGGTTATTTAATAATGGGTTAAATGCATGTTTTACATTTTAATTGAGTTCCTTGAATGATTGTTACATTTTCCATTAATAGTAGGTTTTGTGTAATGTAGTAAACCTTTTATTTTTTTCTTAGGGAAAATACATAGCTCTAACCCATGACATTTGAAATAACCCAGGGCACATCAGTGATACTATTGCCAGTTTAAGTAAATGCAAGATATTTAATATATCATGTTGTAAAGTAATATGTGAAACTGCAAAGGAGTAGTTGTTGTTCACAGACTTTAAGTTGCTAAATGCACTTTTTCCCCTTCCATTATTGGTATTTCAAGTGTTTTATTTTTGTATGTATTTCACCAGGGAGTTTCACCTGAACATTTGTGCACCATTTTGACTCTTGCAATCAGAAACTTCAGTGCGTCTGTAATAATCTGTTTATTCAGGCTGAGTCCTGCTTGTATGTTGTTGATAGTGGAGTGGTATAAGAGAACTCCCCCTGTGAAGGGAGAAAAATGCAATTATTTTGTATTCTGAATCCTCTAACTGCTGCTTTGGAGAATAATATCTTATGATTTGCTCAGCAGAAGATCAGTGAGTTGATTTAGTCTCACTTTTTGTTAACAAAGCCACAACTGAATTCCTACTGTGGAGTCAGTGGAAATGTAGGCAGACATCAATGAGACATTCAGGCTGTGATTTTTCTTAACAGGTCCGTCAATGCACCCCTCGGAGTTAATGGCGGAGATGAGAAACAGTGGGTTTGCGCTGAAACAAAGTGTACTGGGGAGAAATGTGACTCTTTGTGATCCATCACAGGTAATAATCTGTTTTCTAACAAAAAAACAACAATATCTATAGCACATCCTGAATTTAAGTTTGATTGCTTTAAAATGCCCAATTACCCAAGCCATAAAGCTCTCAGCCATCTAGGTTTAGTCAAGTGGGCAGAGTTAATGAGACTAGTTTATAAAATTACAGGAAAGGAGAAATATCCTACATTCACAGCTTTGGCTTTTTTTTTTTTTTTTTTTTTGCTTTGCTTTGCTTTTTTTTTTTTCTCTTGTGAAATCCACACAAGTTGGTGTATTTCAATAAACAACAAAACAAAATGTGTTCATGTATGTCTACAACAAACATAAATTCAGAGGAGTTTGAAGCTTTGCTATTATGTTTATCGGTAATAGGTATACATGACTGAAATACATTTAATTGACAAATTGAATATCTGACGCATTGCTTTCTGCTGTAGGAATATGTAGCAAGTGAAGAAGAGGAGGACCCAGAAGTTGAATTCCTGAAGTCTCTGTCAACAAAACAGAAACAGAAGCTGCTCAGGTATACATATCCAATGTCATTAATGTCTTCTCTGGTTCTGTCAGTCCTGGAATATTTAGAAGCAGACTCCCTTTTTAGTTAGTGGATTTCATGATTGGACATTTGAGTTTGTGTTTTTAAAAATACAGCGTTTTGTATCTCCACAGTTCATTGTAAATACATAGCAACAACTGACCACCCAAACTGACATTTTGTTTATGATGCATCTTAAAAGAATTGAGTGTTTCATGTATAAAAACTTTACAATATTTTAAGTGTTGGAATATCATATTAGTTAAAACCTGTCTTGCATTACATTATCCATTTCTGTGCTTTTGAAAATACATTTTGCTGAACCCGTATATGACTAAAGACATCCTGTTATAGACAGCTTTGTCTCCTGTAAATGGATCTGGGGTTATACAGCAAATTTATTATCTGTACCCGAGAGGTTGAGAGGTGACTGTTATTAACCACAGATTTGGACAACAAGTGAGCTGTACCAGTTGGCTCCCAACCCATGGACACATTTGTAAGATAAACACAATCTTAAATAAAATAAAATACTGAAAATAAACAATTTGGATGAAGGAAGGATGACTATATATGAATATTGTTTCCACTGACCTTTTATAGAAGTCATCTACTTGTCTGTGTAAAAACTGTTTGAATTTAAAAAGGAAACTTGACCGTCTTGAGAAGAAGAAAGAGAAGAAGAAAAGGAGAAAGCAAAAAAAGAAGAGTAAGAGCAAGCGCAAGAAGCAGCAGGAGAGCAGCAGTGACTCCGCCAGCAGCAGCGGCTCTGACAGCAGCAGTGGCCCCGACTCCCGCAGGAAGCACAAGGCCAAGAGCCACAAGAAAAAGAAGACCAAAGACAGGAGGGACTCTTCCACGGACAGCAGTGCAGACAGTGACGATGAACATGCATCGCACGGCAAGAAGACCACGACACCACCAGCTCGTACGAGGAAGCCGAAAGGGAGATCTAGGAGCAGGAGCCGCAGTAGTGGTAGAAGTAGGTCAGGGAGCAGGAAGGAGCGGAGAGAGAAGGGTGGGAGTCAGAAATGCATGCCTAAGGTGAGAAGCAGGAGTAGAAGCAGGGAAGGGGACAGGAAGGAGAGGAAGGATGGAGGAGGCAGGAGAAGTGAAAACAGAGATGTTCAGGAAAGACGCAGAGATGACAGCGGGGAGAGGGCCACGGGGAATAGGGATCAGCATGCAGGTGGGAGCAAAGAGAAGCATGTGAGTAGACGGGGGAGAGACAGGAGTGGGAGCAGGGAGAGGTACAGGGAGGGCCAGGGCGGGATCAGGGAGAGGTACAGGGAGGGCCAGGGCGGGATCAGGGAGAGGCACAGGGAGGGCAGGGGCAGGAGCGGGAGCAGAGAGAGGCCTGGGAGAAGGGACCACAGTGAGAGTGATAGGGAAAGCAGGCCGTCGCACAGGCAGGACCGCCACCGAAAGAGCTAGAGCGAGCAGACCAGTGATAGAGGGCACTCGCACATAACTAGCTGGCTAAGAGTGCAACAGTGAAAATCGGGAATTTATAAATAGTTTTTCTTGTACTCCACTGCAACATTTTTGTTTTTTAAATACATTTTTAGCAAGTGTTGATGTAAATACCGTGCTCTTTGCATGTTTCAGCATTTTGGATTCTTCTGTACAGCTGTATTCTGTTTGGTTTGTGCTGCATTTGACAATTAAAAATGCATTTGAAATGATTTGTGCACTTAATGCAATTACTTACTACATTTTCAATTATCATGAGTCCTTCACCACTCCTGCTCACTGCTCTTTCCTTGAATCCAGACATCTGTTTGGGTCTGTTTGTGTTGATTTTGCAGTAGAATATGTTGTATATATACACACATTATACGCTGGTTTAATTACTTGGTTAAATAAAACTAAGTGCCAGGCGGCAATTTGAGGAAAGTTTATTTTATTTCAAACTATAAATATGTTCCTGTGTGTTTATTTCCAGACTGACATTCATTTTCCTTAAAAATATGTAAGTTTTCCAGCAGAGTGCGCTAGTGTGCTCATTACTGCAAGTACTGAGGGGTGTTTTGACATTATCATTATTACAGTATATACATCATAAATTACATATATTATGTGAACACATTTACAGGGTCTAACTTGAAAAGTTTAGAAAAATCTTACTTGGGGATTGTAACGGCAAATATATTGGGCCAGGCAGAGAGAATCGCAGGAATTATGAATGTGGCCAAGGCGAGATTGATGAAACCTTAGCACTTACCTGGGAATTGGATCCCCAGAAAGTTATGTTATTTTGTGTTGCTGGAGTGAGTAATACACGCACGAAATGTCTGAATTTATATTTATTCACTGTCGTTCATCTTCTAAAGATACGATTTTCGGGTAAAATACTCATTTCTGTGCAAACCATGAACAAGACCCAAGAAATCTAAGATGAATAGTGCAACATCTGGGTAATTCCTAAATGGTAGCATTGTGCATTTAGTGCCCAATGATAATGATGCGCCGACACTATGTAGCAGCTATGTAGTATGTAGTACATGTGCTTGCATTTATTCAATTTAAATCAGTGAGTATAAAGCATCCAAAGTGTTAGCAAAATCGCCTTAAAGTGTAAGAGTCGCATTACTTCGATTTAGCGCATGTAAATGAATATATCAAGGAGTCGTGCATTTTAAAAATCAGAACCTATAACGTTATCTATAAAGTATATCAATGTGAAGCAGTTTATATTCAATTGTATGTGGAATATGAGTGTTAAATATATTATGGCAATGTGAGGCGTATTGGAATCTGTTCAATCAATCCTTCACAAATTTGCAATTTGTATTATGAAATCGGCAAAGATTAATTTTCTTGAATTTTTGACGCTATTATTAGAAGTACCTCAGTCATTGGAGGGTCTTTGGCAGTGTTATCTAATAGTAGGCTGTTGAAATGTAGCGGTGATGAAGCCTGGTCCTCACCTGGGCTGCTGAAGCCTCTCCCGCGGCACTGAAGCTTGGCATCCGGATAACATCTATTGATCCCGCAACCTATTGTCAATTGTTTTGATGCTGCCATTTACAGAAGCGTGTAATCATGATGTTTTTTATTGCTATACTTATAATTCAGTGACATTAATACGCCCTGCCGTTGGAACAACTTCATTTGATTATTTTGCAGATTGAGCTTCAAATACTATTTTGTGGCGCTTGCGTTTGTTTTCTGTTGCACATAAATAAACTAGTAATTTTTCCAGTTTCATTAGAAAAATGTAATTTCTTTTCATAAGCCGAAGTGTGTGACCTTTGTTTTTATTTTTCAGTAGGATTTCTGGGTACAACAAATGGTGTATTTTAATGTAGTTTAATCTGGAACGGTTGAAATTACCTGACAAATTCAGGGGGAAATCTGATGATCTTTGATTATCTATCTGAATATTAATTCATACAACACTATTACATATTTTCTTGTTAAAAATATTAAATGTATTCTACAGTGACAATAGCATGGAGCGAACCAAACCCTATATATTTTCTTTACTGGAGATAGTTGACTGTAGGCAATTTATTAATTGACGATGGTGCAAAATTGGATGAATATCAGTTCATTTTTAGAGCTGCTTATTCTCATTCACAAATGCCACTGAAGTGTAAGTCTTTTGACGTTTCGTGAATTGGTGCATCTTATTCATGTGTTTTCTTTGAGACATTCGCTTTGCGCGTATTATTACTTTTTTGAGATAATGCTCTCATATGACTTTGAAAATGACAATGAAAGCTGCACATTCATCTCAAATGTATTGCGCTTTTAGTGTGTTTGCTGCTCTTTCCAATGTGAAATCTTGTAGTCAGAGACGTTAACATGATTATATATTTTGCAGTAAAGGTGATGAAAGTTACTTTGCAGATTTCATTTTCTACCCCTTTTTTGTGTTCATTTTGACTCATACGCCGATAGAAAATATTACGGAGAAACAGCATTGTATACAGAACATGCAAAAAGGTACTCAAAATGTACGTTATTACTATTAACTTGTAATGTTTCAATATTTTTGTATATAGCCTATATGTGTGTGTGTGTATATATGTGTGAGAGAGAGAGAGTACAAATTATTGAACTTTAAACCAAAATGTCATATATAATGCGTCGTGTATATGTTCCTGCCATTCCCCTGTAGTACACATTCATATTTTTCATCAGTATTTAAAGGTGATTGATTTTTCAACTTGGGAATTTTTTCAGAATATGCATCTGCATCCGCCTACAAAGTAAAATATTACATACTTACTTACTTAATCACTAGATTATCTAGTACCCACAGGGAGATCATGTTAACCGCTGGAGATGCTTTTTCTCTTGAATCAAAGAAACATTAATTTTATTTGCATTTGGATCTTAGCACTGAATACTTAAAATACAAGTGTTTTATTTTCCCTTTCTCTCTCTCCTGAATACAGACACACACCAATATAATTATTTGTTTTATATAATTTGACGTATCTAGATATATATGCTACATACACCAAATAAGCCACGAACGATTTCGAGTTAAATACATTAGCACAGCGCCTACCAATTTCAGCTTTCTAGGGTAGACCGCTCTTGAAACTTAAATTAATATTTATTAGGGCCCGTATTTATGTTGTCATTGATTAATTCTTCCTCTCTAGCTCATTAGATTTCGATTAAGAATGATTTGATGTTAATGTAATTAGTATGTAATTCTGATGTACATAATTACTGTAATTACAACACTCAGGTAACCCGGTTTGTGCTAAAAGGTTTAGTTTCAAGCTCCATTGGGTTTTATCCTTGACGATACTGCATATTTTTGGGTTATGTTGTTTTCCTCGCTGTGAACATACCAGTTGTTACAAACTTGGTGAAATGTACATAGTAATCAAGTACATTTATCACCAGATCTATTGAACAGTATGCTTTGAATGACGTCATGACCGTAATTTATGTATACCTCTTGCAGTCACAAAAACAAGTGATTGTTATTATTATGATATTTATTATTATTTTCTTATTATTTTCAGAATTACAAAACAAGATCACTCGCGGATTATGTGTACTCTTTATTGTTTGTTGACACTGCATGAATGAGTGAAATATTTTCTCTATATATGCAACACTTCACTCAAATATAATTGGACACATATGCATTAAATAACCTTAAATGATGCTTGCATTGTAGTGTACAGTTTCCAAATCTTTCAAACCGATGTTGATCAAGTAGGAATCTGTTCTTCTATTACCTGCGGGTGGCGCTGATGTGTTGGGGAAAGAGTTTGTCTCGAAGTAAAATAAATATATTGGGCAAGTGTTTGAATGTATACAAAGCGATATTTTTCAATATATCCTTTTCTTTCTTTCTTAGAAAATCCAAGACATGAGAGGCACACAATCTTATATACTTCCTTAAAGTATTTTTAAAGCTTTCTGTAAATATGTTTTAATTTGTGTGATGTTCAGCCTGAACATAAAAATCTGTCCATTGTTCTTGATTTATATTGTTAATACCAGTGTATCAATTTTGAAAGCATTTCTGGTTAGGAAAATATATACAGCCCCTTTTCCACTTAAACTAGTTATTTTTCATGGTGCCTATAATAACCCCCGAGAAACAAACACCCACTTTGCTTATATCCTATATATTCGTCGTAGACTAAAGTTCACGTTATAATAATTTGTAGTTCTTGTAGGCGTGAAAAGTATTGAATATTTTTAACTCGCCTAAATAGCTTTTGTTTTATGGTTTTTTTTTTGTATTTTTAAATATGTATTTAAAATGCGCTAGATTTTCATATGCTAAATTGTGCATTATAATACACATTTATTTTTTAAATTTGATGTTATCTTGCGTGTTTTTGTTCAGCGCACTGTAAGCAGACCGCCTTGCAAACTTGGTTTTTAAATATGACACACAATGTCCAGCATGTTTTGGTTGAAGCAGTGCGGTGTGATGGACGTTTTCTGACCCGAGGAAGGCGCGGACAACCCGTCTAGCTCCTTGATCAGCGAGCTGGACAGTGTCCCCCTGTGTCCTGCCAGACTGGACCTGGACACTTTGATCTCCTTCCATTGTGGCGTGAAAACAAAGCTGACTTCTGCCCGACACCCAGCGAGAGCGCATTCCAGAGACGCGCTGACTGACAGCAGCCACTGTCCGCATCCCCGGGCAGCTCTCTCCCCGCAGATTTCAGCCCACTTAGATCGTGTCCTCCTCGCCTCTCTGTGTAATACTCAATAGTACCATATAATTGCTAAGTGTGTTTCGCTTATTGCATTCATTTAACAACACCATTTTATAATATATTTCTTTATGAATGTAGCACCCCAAGATGATATTAACTATATATGACGCAAATAAATAGTTGGATACAATTATGTTGCTTTTTTATGTGAGAAATGTGTTACTTTGTAATGTTGTCCTGGGAGATCGAATGCAAACTATTGAATAATAATAATAATAATAATAATAATAATAATAATAATTACAAAAACAAAACGATTTAAATCTGCACTTATCAGGCGTCCGGAGAATGGCAATATAATTATTGACAATAATCTTTCTTCTACCGTTTTTTGTGGCGTTATCTAAGCTGCAAAACCAGCCGTCAGTACACAAAAGGAAAAGAAAATAATTTTCGTCTAAATAATTGCCTTCTGGTCAATTGAACTGCGCCGTTTTGAAAGAGATTGTCTAAATGAGATTCCTGTCCCTAACGTGTTCCCAGGCCCGGTCCCCGGCTCTAATTATTCCTGGGGTTTTTCTTTGGCATCGGACGCTGCACTGGGTAAGCACAAAGAAGTCAGAGAGCATCCTTGAACCTTTTCACTGCGGAGCTACTGATATTCAAATAACATGCGAGCACCATTTGACTGCGCCGCGACACAGGCATTTCAAATGCACCATTTGCATACATCTCTTTCTTCTCAAAGGGAATGGGACAGTTGCCTTCCCATAACATCAAATCAAGTGTTGCGTTTTTTTTTTTTTCTTTGCGCTTTACGTTTATTCTGGGATTGCCATTGCTCCGTTTGACATGCAAATGGCAGCAGTTAATTTGGACAATTAAAATAGAGATTCAAGGGAGCTTTGTTACCGCAAATCTCGGGAGTTTTCCCTTCGGACAACCTCAGATAAACTTGGGCAGAACAAATGATGTCTAGGAGATTAATTAGATATTTGATAAGACACGAATCCCTAATAGGGAATACACGGCACAAGGGGGCTGCTATGTGCTCTAAGTCAAAATTAATAACATTTAACAAGATTTTCATTTGGGCATGAAATGTCTGTTCCGGGGAATTAACTACTGATATATTCCACAGAGAGAAAAAGCCAGACGTCAATCTGTGCTTAAAGTAGCCTAGATCTTCAGCAGCATCTCTGTGATATGATTGATTTTATAATAGCCTAACTGCTGTTTGTGTACATTTCACATTCACACACACATATATAGTGATTCGTTTAACTGCAAAGGAAATCTGTTATTTATTATTTTTTTGGAAAGTGATCAAATAATTTGAACTAAATTGTGGTTTTGTCCCCATAACAAAATAAACCTCTAAAAGGCTTCATATTTGGAAGAGGTTTCTGAGCAGATAGAGAAAAGGCATACAGAGCCACAAGTCATTTTCATAAAAATACGAAAAGCTTAGATTTGATGATTAGATCCCTTTAATGATAAGAAAATGAAAGGCTTATACTTGTGAAATTTTATACAAGTTAATGTTTATAATCTCTTTAAAATATAAGAGGCTCAATTACTCGAAGTAAAGAAAAGGGTAACTCATTTTAAATAGCCGTTTACATACAGACTGATATCCACAAAGTGCATCGAAAGTAAAGGAAAATCCCTGAATTTCAGGAACCCAACCACGGACAAAACTATTATAATTAACATTTACAAGAAAAGAACAACCAAACAAACAAACAAAAAAACATGTTTGCTTATTAATATCGTTATCTGTACAGTCAATGTCAACGATACACACTAGTAATAGTCCCAACATCATCATCATATTTGCTCACCTTTTGTGCACTGATCCATACAAAAAAGTAATTCATTTAAGCTCTTTACAACAGCTTTGCTTGAAATGTCTGAAAGACGAACAGTCATTCTTATAGAAGCATTTGTTTCATCTCATAAGATGCTCGTCATCCTTACAAATATTTGCGATTACTGCGTGGTGGCGTTTTTATAAAATAATTTTCGTTTAAAATATGAAATCTCGTAGGTCATGTTTCCTACTTTGTTTCACAACTCCCAGACCCGTTTTTCTTTTCTTTTTCTTTTAAATAATATGTGCCATTTTATGTGATCATGAGATACTTGTTGAAGTCAGGTTAGTTCCCAATTACATGTAGTATTTGTATTTAGGACTCGTTTGGTCCTGGAGTGGGGTCTTTGCCCTGCACCCTGCCGGAGTTCACCCCTTCCAGAATGAGTTCTGGCGATTCGGATCTGGGGGTCTCAAGGTTACTGGTGTCGGTGTCACTGTCGCTTCCCTTTTTGCCTCCTCCTCCGCCATTGTGGGTCTTAATGTGTTTGCTTAAGTGGTCGCTTCTCATGAAGCGTTTGTTGCACACCGGACAGGCAAACCTTTTCTCCCCGGTGTGCGTGCGAAGGTGCCTCTGAAGTTCATCAGACCTTGTGAATCTTTTTCCACAAAAAAGCCAGTTGCAGACAAACGGCCTCTCCCCGGTGTGCCACCGCAGGTGCGCCTTGAGGTGAGATGTTTTGCCATAGACTTTGCCGCACCCGGGTATATGGCAGCTGTGGAGCCCCTTCCTTCTCAGACTGGCCCCAGCTGGCCCCAGCCGTTCCGCCTCTTGGCAGTTGGGACAGTCGCAAGTTGCCCTGCCCGAATACCTCCTAGCCGACCTGGCCGAGCCCCCTATGCCCGTGCTGGCTCCGGAAATCATGGCGTTGGCTGTGGAGGAGTCCGTGTAGGAGGGGAGCACCGTTTTGAAACCTTCCTGCGTCAACAGGTGCTGGCTAGTGGACAGCAGATGAGAAGCTGTCGGGCTTATCCCAGTGGAGCTGAAGGCAGAGTGTGTCAAAGTGGAAAAATCGGGGTTGTAGCCGCTGAGCTGGGAGTGCAGGGTGGCCTGGGGGGTCCCAGAGTGTAAGGAGGTCTGCAGAGTGCTGGCTGGGTTTTGCACTTCCAGCCAGGAGCTTGGGTTGGTGTGAACATCCCACCAGGAGGACGCTCCATTGGCCACTTCGCTGGAGATGGTCGAGTGAAAGCCAGATTTGTACCACGATTCGTACGGGTGGGCCATCCCTACCCTTGGGTACAGGGTCTCTGCTGAAGTGTGGACTTTGGAGATAAACGCCGACTGTCCCGAGTCTTGCGACGAGACGCTGGCGGAGTTGGAGAACAGGCTGCTGTATTCGGTGGTGAACGCAGAGGAGGTGGGCGAGGTGGAGGCCAAGCAGAAAGCGCTGTTGCCGGTTCCAGTAGTGCTGGTAAGTCCGGTGGTTCCCCGGCTCGTCGCCACAGCAAACCCAGAGAGGCTTGATCCCAAGTTGCAGCTTGAAGAAGATCTCTTCCAGGGGTGAAATCCGCCCTTTGCGAAAGCGCTGGAGTCAGGTAAAGTGGTCAGAGGACTCGTGTTACCAATTTTGTTGCAAGTCGCAGCCAGCATGGCTAAAGGAGTAGTTCCAAAACGTGGTTCTTCCTGCAAAGAGAAAAGTGAAAAACTCTGTGTTACATAAACCCCAGATAACACAGACTTCACGAAAATAAATACACCCGTTAGTGTTTGTATATTACTGAAAACAAAATCTCAAACACAAACGAGCATATTTAATAACTCCTTAACATTTCACACAAGAAATCACGTCCATTTAGTCATTAAATATCGTATACTTTCGTTAGCTACTTTTATTGTAATATATAACTTTGAATCTCTCCCTGTACACAAGATAAAAAAAGTTTAAAAAATGCAAAAACCTTATACATTGATTTCGGTATCCGTTAAGTTGTATGCAATGACTTTGAAAGCACTCAAATTCCATATTCCCAACACAAATACATCACAAAAACGGTTGGGAAAAAATAAAGTTTGCTTAAATCATGCAGTCGCGCGTTTAGAGAAAAACACAACCTTAAAGAACAAACGAAAATCACCTTTGCATGCCCTATCAATTGTCTAGGAACGTAAACATTGAGCTCCAATTTGAAAAACACAATAAACTCAACTGCAGGCACATGAAAAGAAACTTACCCCAAGTATAGACGTAGCCATATCCAGGGCCGGGTCTGTGCGGCGGCGGGGCGGCGGGGCGGCGGGACTGGCACAGGCGGCTCTGCGGGCTCGAGCGGACTCGACCTAGTTGTGCAGAGCGCGTGCTTTGAAGTACAGCTGGCCGGAGCGCGCAGCCAATCAGAGCGCGGGAAGCCCGGCAAGGAGTGCGGCTCGACCAATCAGGAGCCCGGAAAAGAGAGAAGTACTACAGCGACACGTCAATCAATAACTGTTGCATGGATCCATCTTTCAAGCACCAAGACCCCTGGTATTTTTTTTATAGGTTTATATATATATATATATATATATATATATATATATATTTAAATACTTGCCATTTCCAATGCAATTTCTCCACACATGGCTGATTTTACTTCGATATTTTAAATAGGCACCGTTTCTTGGGGGTAAGCATGAGCCTACGTTTGCTCGACAGAGTCTTCAGTATACAGTAGACTGGTTTTCGTTGCGTGGTGTATGTCTGTTTTTATGTATCTTTTTAATATTTTGTTTAGTATCTATTATGCAACATCTGTATGGGGCTGCAAAAGCGTGGTTCGTGTAAGATATTCAAAATGTGTTAAAACGAAATCAGTTGCATTGATAAGGAACTTCTAGAACATAATATGCAGTCAGTATACGATATTGTAAAGCGTATCGAAAAAATACCTGCAAGATAATACTTGAACGATATGTATATAAATATAGACTATAGTACATGTCTGACGTAATATTCCTTTTGTTATAATGTAGCCTACATATTTAAGCTTGTTTTAAATTATTTTATCATGTATATATAACGTGTGAATTGTGGATTTTCCTCAAAAATATTTCTAAGAAGTCATTTTAGATAACAAATGACTATATTGATTTGAGAGACGACTCGGACACCTTGTAGGAAGTGTGCGTCGCTCAGTGCTGCTGGACCAATTCCATGGGTGTCTGCTCGCACAGAGAGAAATGGCACATGTGCCCGCTTCCCATCGGTCAATCGCAAATTGAATTACCAACCTGAACTGTACATCAAGCATGAATCAAACAGGCTTACCCCCGGGGCCAGTAATCTCGCTCATAGGGACTTTATGTGTCTCCTCTGGATAATTTGTCAGAAGAAATAAAGAAGACGCGCGGGTAAGTCCCGCAATCTCAGGCTCACTTACAACAGGTGAATCCTTGTCTGTCTGCTGAGATTTTACTTCAGGTGCAGGTTATTTATTCGATGCAGAGGTGTGTTTTTATATATATATATATATATATATATATATAGAGAGAGAGAGAGAGAGAGAGAGACATGACTGTGAGGTGTTCTGACCGGCCCAGAGGCAGGAGAGGGAGGAGTGAAACGATTTTTGGGGAAAGACAAAAGTAAAACACGTGTATTTTGAAATATAATAAGGAAGAGGCTGTTATTTTCCAGACTCTTGGATTTCCATATGTTGGACACGCTTCCAATGATTCCTAAGTCGTTTGTTGTTGTATCAGCTGAATTTATTTTTCAACACATTCAACGTGTTGCCATGCTGAACTCAATGCTGAATATATATGTATGTATGTATGTATGTATGTATGTATGTGTGTATGTGTGTGTGCATGCATGTATGTAGATTATCTTATGTTGTGATGGGCTTGTCTTGAGAGGTACTCAGAAAAAGAAGACACGGATATCAGAAATAGCCAGGACTTATGATCAATTTAAATATAGAACAAATATGCAGTGGAAACCTTTTAAGTGTCAACTGCTTTCTATCAATGGTTATGTGTTTTCCACTTATGACTTTTTTATATTTTTTTAAGATCAATGCATTATGCCAATGTGTTGCGCAGGCTGTTAAAACATTTAGGGGTAATGACAATGTAACAATGGCCCGGTTTGGAGTGAATCATCATCCTTTTAAAAGTTAAAGCAATTTTCGAGAGAATGGCTTTCAGCAAAAGCTGTACATTACAGTATTCAAAACGGCCAAATAATGCTCTATTATAGCGCCTGAATGCTGCCAGTCAGTCCAAGTGCAATTTGTGCGAAGGCTCACTGCCTTAAATCCCCACCTATGGAGAGGTGAATATAAAACAATTTCTTCAAATCCTAGGCACGGAGCTCAGAAAATTGCTTCATTTCTGCAATCATGGCAATTTGACTGGAGAGCAATTAGCACTATTAAATGTCGATTCTGCATAAACAAATTCGATTTAAATGCAGAAGTGCAGAAGACCTCATGAACAAAAACACACGGACACACACACGGGTGTGTGTTTGTGTATTTTTTATATATATATATATATATATATATATATATATATATATATATATATATGTGTGTGTATATACGTGTTATATATATATATATATATATATATATATATATATATATATACACACACACACATTATGCATTACATATATTATACACAGTCTTTTATAAAATTCTATCACTTTACTATCGGTAGCGATGTATTAATATTTTGAACAGTGTAGCAATATTTTGATCAAATACTTTTGTATTATTACCCTTCAAAGCACATGACCTTAAACAAATGTATTTGTGTTGTTCCCAATTTTAACCCCCCCCCCATGCATAATTACTGTTATCTAATATTTTATTATTTTATTTAATAAGGAATATATTCTACTCGTGTGTTATCAAATGTTTGTTCTCTCCATACAGCATCATGTTAAATTATCTTAGATCTTTTCATTTTATCTGGGATTAAAGTTGCCTGTAAATTGAAGGAAAGAGATCTTTTGTCAAGGAGAGGAAGATGAATGTTCTATGTAGAGTGTGGGGTTTTAATTAGGGTGATTATTCTCAGATTATTCAACACCCTATGTGTCATTCAGTCTGCTTTGCAATACATTGTTACAGAAAGGGACGGTATTTACATTAAACCGACAATAATATATATATATATATATATATATATATATATATATATATATATATATGCTTCGTGCATTTATTTTATACACATAATTTCTTATCTCTGAGGAAATCATGCAGACTACATAGCAAGAGTGTAGTTCTTGATTTTATAAAGAAAAATAAATTCAGTTCTGCTGATGTTCAGAAAGTAAAATATGTAGCCTACATTTATTACATGTAAAATTATGTACATTTATTCGGTTCTATCGTCTTAACCATTTCTTGTTTAATGTATAAGTATGTATAAACTGATGTGATCTCCCTCTTTCAGAAGGTAATAATTTAATCTCTTATAAGTGTTATTCATTTAACATGTAACATTATAACCATAACTGAATATGCATTTAAACATTGTAGTACTGGATATTTCTCCAAACTCAAGTGATGTCCACGAACACTATATATTAAATATAGAAATTAATGACTAGAAAACTAACTCAATACAAGAATATTACATAAGGTTAAAACATCCAGGACTCTCCCATCTATTTATTTGATTTTTGATTGTTTATTTATTATATAGGAATGGTTTAGCAATGTTCAAGGGGGTCCAGCAAATAGTGGTTTACACTCCACGTTCAAATACAAGCGTGCGGTACTTTTCTGGTGGCAATTAGGAGCCCATTACAAGTCATTAGATTGATCAATGTACCTTAAACAATGTGAATGATTTATTTGGTCGGAACAAAACGTTCTGCATCTATTGTAGTGAGGCTGACTGAAAGTACATCCATCACGGCGTTAAACAACAAAAGATAAATGATTAATCCAGGCCTATTTATTATAATACTTCGTACAAAGGGATTTCGACTTGCTTCATTTCTAGATTATTATAGTCTCGTTTTCAGTATGTTAAACGACCCAGGGTGCTGGCTTTAAGAAACATCTGAGTGAAATACTCGGCTGGTTGCCGAACGGATTAATTCGGCATTTGCCTATAGGGGGAAAAAAGCTTATTTGTAAACAATTAAGCACATCATCTATTCTGCATAATCTTAAAAGGCCCCGTGAGCCCATACCTGTTAATTTGAAGTACCTGTTTATATTGAAGTGTAAAAACATGTGTAATTAAAATGGAAATACAACAACAACTAAATTAATCCTTAGCCATAAAACAAACAGCTGTGAAGGAGTAGCAAATACAGTTCTATGTGGAGGGAATCCACTTAAATAGTATAGTCTAATCAAACTTTACAGTAAATCGGGATATTTAAATCTAACATATATGCATATATAGGCTACATGCATACATAAACAAAGCAAGAAAACAAGAATGAAACACGTTGCAAATAAATGACTCGACACAACCGAGTTTAAGCGATGTCATCTGCCTATTTCACTTTCACCAGATATTTTGGAAAAAAAAACCCTGAAGATTAAATTCAATTGAACGAAGAAGACACAAGTGCTTTGGTATGCATGCAGCCATTTGACCAAATTCTCAATTTGGTCTGGAGACGCTTGATAAAAAATAATTGTAAGCATACATCTCTTTTGAGCAGAATATGTGCATGTAAATGTGCAGAGTTTTGCACGTGTTTATCGTGAGATATGAATATATGCAGCAGGGCTCCCGCTCGTCCTGACTGCGCGCTGATTGCTCTCAAACACGGACCAAGAGCCGTCATGTCAGCACCCTTCATATAGGCACCTTGATTAAAATAACCTTATTATTATTACAGCAGTGCTAGACTCCAAGCGCAGATCAACAAAGCGTGGACTTATCAGTGTATGATCCTATTTTAGTTGAATTTAAACAACGCTGTGTTATATTTCCGTTAATTCAGGCTTTTCATGCACTCCAATAAATGTATTCACCTGCAGCCAAAAAGTGTTGTAATGCTGGAACGGTTCTGGCTCAAGCTGTGTTAATAGCTCTTATTTTCTATCTTGAAAAATATTAGATCACAGCTTAGCAGAGTTGTGTACTCGATACCTTACTAAAGAAGAACCCATGTTTTTCCGTGCAAACTACAACAGACCTAATACACTGTGGATTCACTGTTGTGTGTGTGTGTGTGTGACAGCTCGTCAGTGCGTGTCAATGTTGCTGCGCTTCAATGCTTTTAACGTCGATATATCATTCCTTTTAAATATGTAATATGATAACACTGTGGATTTTTGTATACATTTGATACACAAATAATTTTCGAGTACAAAAATACTCACATCAACAATCACTTGTATTCTGCACGATTGGCATGTTTTTAGTTATTAAGTTATTAAGAAAACATCACTACAATACATCAGAAACAATATTGTGAATTGATACCTACATGCCATCTTTATGACATTACCAGTCAAAACCTTATTGAACATAAGTGTATTCAATACTTACTAATATACAATTATATAGAAACGTTAATGAAATGCAGTTTACAATTGGCGAATATAATGCAGGCCTGTAATGTGATTTTGAAACGGTGTGAAGTCTTCATTTAATGGAACTTCAATTGTCCCCTGAAACGTCATTAAAGATACAGGACCACTTCTGGTCTTATTTGAACGACATCAACATAATCTCATATAAATTCACACATAAGTATATATATTTTTTGCTAAATTAGCTATAACAAAATAACAACATAGGTTGGCAACCTCTGGTGTATATGCTTATTTTTTTAAGGCTTTGTTTTACTTTGTTTGAATATAAGTGCATTTATACTACGAAACATTATGGCACGACATGCAGTAGCTGTTTTGGGTCTTTTATTCACAGACTGGAAATAAATGTCTATTTTCAAAAATATGGATGCAAGATTAGAGTTTCATCGTTTATTAAATCAAACGTTGACAAGATCAGTGGGCCTACATTTATTACTATATATATATATTATTTTATTAACGCTAAATCGAATTTATAGGCCAGTTTTCCACTCCGTCTTGTGGTTTGGTGACCGCACTGGATATTAGAATTCATAAGTTGTTTGTAATATAATACTTAGATTTGACACTATAAAAATAATAGTCTTAGATCCCATGAACAATAATAATCATTCCCCCAACATATAAAAGGTTAACGTTTTATTCTTTCATCTGGTGATTAAAATCCAGAATACATAAAGGCAAAGGGTTAATTATAGCCTAATTTACATATTAACATAAATTCTAAACAATTTATAACAAGACACAACGACAACAAGACACCCAGATGTGTATGTAGTCTCATAGCGAGCACGTTGTCTTTGGAAAACTGCCTGTGGTTGGAAACTCTTCGCTGTCACAATTGGCATCAACGTGAAAACAGTCATATATGTTAGTGATGGTCACATGAACATTATCATAGAATAAAGCAGGAACATGAAATTAAAATGTTAAGGTACCACAAATATTTAAGTTTCACGATTTTTTTTTTTAATTAAAAAAATACATTGATTTTAAGAAAAAGAAAAATATGCATGTTTATTTTAATATGGATTATCCAGGTGTATCCATAGTGCATTATAGAGTAACCTGTCAAGCACTGTCGGTTAGGATTAGGTATTTACTAATCACTCTACTCTTTCTTATATTTTTGAAGGCCAAGCGCAGTCCAGTCTACTACAAGTTAAAGCAATTTCCTTTTGTTATAATTTCCTGAAATGATATGTGCTTTCTACTTAAGGTGGAGGCCGTTTAGTTCAGCGTTAGCATGGGGAGGTCGCGTTTTATGTACAATTTGTAATTTACCCCAAATACATGCACTGACAAATACTAAAGAATTTCCCCTGTAGCTCTATACAGACTCGGCAAGAACAATAAGTTACAAGTCATTTACCTGGAGTTGCCCTTGGCTGCAGGTTATATAATACACAATCAACTGAGGCTGATCTTTTATTTAAAAAACAATTATGATATTTTCCTTTTTTCATGTTTTTTCCCCCTATTCTGAATTAGAAAATACCAAACTATTAAAGGTATAGGCCTATAATTGCATACAGTTTATTTCTAAAAGTCAACGCTGTAATATGCAATTCGGATGACAGACTTTTTAAAGCTATTGTGAGGATACAATACATGTTTCTTGTCGGTAACGATTGTTCTTCTTTTTTAATTCGTCTTATTTCTGACATAATTCAAACAGTCTTCACTGTAATATTACTGCGTGTGTGTTCTAACTTCATTCCCATAATAAACGTGCATTATTTTGTGTGCGTGTGCTGGAGGTACACCTTTGATGTTAACATCTTCATATTGCAGACCCCAAAGTGTGCTGGTAACTGTGTGTGCTGGTAACTGTGTGTGCTGGTGTGTGCTGGTAACTGTGTGTGCTGGTAACTGTGTGTGCTGGTGTGTGCTGGTAACTGTGTGTGCTGGTAACTGTGTGTGCTGGTGTGTGCTGGTAACTGTGTGTGCTGTTAACTGTGTGTGCTGGTATGTGCGTCTCACACAGCATGTGACCGAGCCCAAAAAGCCGCTGTTCAAGTCGCCACTGCGGTCGGTGCATTGAAAGCCAGTATAACAGATAGTAAGAAACTTTCTGGCTTCCCAAGAATAACGCCAAAAAAGTTATTTATTGTTTTTTTATTATTTATTTATTTTCATTTTCAAAGTATCTACTTTCTTCTACAGAAAAAAATAATAATAATACATCATATTACAAAATAATGAATATGATGTCTTGTAGTTGTTGCAAAATATTATTTATTTCTTAAATGTATGATTACTGAATGAGTGTAATCCTTGAGGGGTCGGTTGATTTAAATGATGTGCACTGTATAATCAATCATATTATAGAATACTAAACGTAGTGCTTTAGCTCAACCCCAAGAACAAGAAACTAATTTCAGAAATAGAGCCTACTCTTAAGTTCATGTGTTTTTTTATTAATTGATTTACAAGTCGTTCCTAATTTTGGAACTCTAAGCTCAACCGCAAGGGATAAATAATTGTGAAAGTCAGGTGAAGATAACAGTGGGAAGGCAGCTCATTCCCAGCAGAGTATTGCACATACCTGTACAGTGGGGAATAGACTGGCTTGACTGAACGGTTATTACCTGCGTCGTGGGATCATGCAGTATGAATGGGCTGTTGTTGCTGTTAGTATGATCCCGGAGATTGGACTCATTTTTGGCTGAACAATTCAGCAAGGTTGTGGTAATATTAGTATTTTGCGTAAGTTACCAACGCCGACCACAACCACAATTTATGATATTCAACAAGTCCATTTTTTATGAAGACTAGCTACAAAAAGTCAAGGAAGCATTCCCATGACTTTCTCTTCATGTCTATGCAAATCCATCATGAAGGGATTTTTCACGAATGGACAAAGACAGAGTGATGTAGCAGCCGCTGTCATGTTTGTGACTGTCTGGTCAGTATGTCTCAGCAATCGCAAGGCTTGAACACCGATCTGAAGCGGGTCTGTGTTCGTGAAGCACTCGGGCACGGCTGATCTCATCCTTAGTCCGCTTAAACACGTGTTAAAAGCAGAAATGAGGCTTTTCTTATTTGGTTTGCAGTGCATGTCTGAACATGTGCATAGACACCCAAAGCTAAGTGAGTCACATATATTTACTGGATACAAACCGTCCTCGCACACGCAACAACTTTATTAACCTCTTTCATTTCCTATTAGAATACTTCCTGTACGCAGCGATGACGTTGGTCTCAGCACGCAAAGTACGTGCCTGTGCGTCGGGCTCTCTGACCAATGAGGGGCCGGCGAGCGAGTGGATGTTCCGGTGTGTTGGAAAGCCCGCCCCCTTTTCCCATCACTCTCTGCAAAGGGAGCAGTGTGTGTACTGTTGTACAGTATTTCACTTTTGGTTCATAACACCGGAGAAAATTAGACTGAAAGGTGAATTTACACGGTTTATATTTTAAAAACTTGTATATTTGAAAGCCTTGATTTCTTTTAAACGATTCTCTGAAGTGTTATCATCCCATGCCTGCATGCTTGCGGACGGTGGCACAGTGAATGGAAGAGACGGGCCTCATCTGCATTTGTCAGTTTTGCACATGAGTTTATGTTGTATAGTTAATAAAACAAAAAAGTCCCAACGCGGTTTTCCTTAGATATCTGCAGTTCCTCAATGTATAATCGCAGGGATAGCGTGTCATTGAGCCCGTCCATACATTGCGCGGTTGATTAACCTGTTTGGTTCGTAAATATAGAGCTGTGAGGTCAGCAAATTATTATGGTCGTTTCATCTTTCACAGCTCCCAGCTGCATCCTCTATTTTTAGGACTGGGTGAGCTTCGTTGTATCCTGCTGTCGCCTGTGTAATGCATACTTACTTCTGAGTCTTAATGTAGCAATGACTCAGTAGGCCTCTGGGTATTTATTTATTATTGAATGTAGATATGCTGTGAGTAATGTGCAATCATGGCTCCAAAAAAGGTGGGTTTGGGGCAAGATTGACATCAGCCAGGTACTGGTGGCATGTTGAAAAGGTATTTACTGCTCGGGTCTTTGCTGTTTCAGATGTCTCCAAAAAAGTCAGATGACGGACCAAAGCAAGCGCCTCTGATTGGCAGGTTTGGGACTTCACTGAAGATTGGCATTGTCGGATTACCAAATGTTGGGTATGTTTGTAAATAATAATGTCATTGTATTATCAACTGAAACCCCAAGCATAAATATGAATGCTGTTTTACATAATTTATATATACGTCTATATTGATTAGTTTAGATTAGTTCATTACAATTATTAGAAGTGCAATTTGCAGTAACCATACCTCTACATAGTATCTGATGATGATGATAGTGATGTTCATGTGACACATTATTGTCAAATAGCATTATAGGGTTGGAAATATTGCAATTCGATTAATGTCAGTTTTATTGTATAACAATAAAAGCATTGGAGTATAATTCTAGTGCTATAAATAAGTGACTTGTATATGGTGTTATTGTGATGTTGACTTGCACTTGTGTGTACGTTTCATATGTGGTTAAATTGTGCCATGTTTATTTATATGTATGTGAGCATTCATTTAAAATAAAATAATAAGTGGATTTAAGATACGTCTGTCACTGGATGGCAGAAACAGCAAGGCAGTGTGAATATTATGTTTCTGCAAAGTTAAACCCTGTACTGAAGCCCTATGCTCTTGTTTTGTCACGACCCCTTTCCTTGTAGAAAGCACACTTTTGGACACACCCATTCACAGGTCTGCAGTGTACAATTGAGAGGCCAGCAAAGCCTCCTTGCTTCATGTGTTAAATGCCACATCCCTGCACTGTCATTTCTGCCAGGGAGGATGGGTTTAAATAGCCTGAGGTTTTTGTTGTACCCAATGCCCACCAGTGATAACTGCTTTGCACCTGCATGAATTGCTGCTGTTAGAGAAGGATTTGGCAGGCATGCCGGTTCTGCCCTCTGCCTGAAAACAGCTGCCTCTGACCTGGCTCCTGAAGAGAGGCAATCCCCTGCCCAGTGCCAGTGGACAGAGTCTGGAGATGTACAGCTGTAGCACTGAATCATGGACTTATCTACAGGGCTATTGTTCTGTTCATACATCTTGGACATGCGTTGTCCGGGCTTCTCGTCCCACACTTGCATTAACCAAGAATGAAAAGATAATCACTATTATTCATGCATAGCTTGTGTTTCTGTATATTGGACTTCTCAGAGAGTGCTATTTGTTCTCAATTTGATGGTTTATTTACATTAGATATTTGTACAGTCACACTAACTACAGTCCTTTTGTTGAGGTTTTTAGGAATGTGTTAATTTTACCAACTTTGTGTCTTGGTATTAAAACCTAAATAAAAATGAGAAAATAATTTATGTCCGTCAAATATGTAGTATCATAATCTATTACTAGCCAATACTAGACCCGTAGCTATGAAAGCACAAGCATGGTGTCTGTAGGGAATCAAATAGGTTTATCAGATTTGTACTGCTTTTCACAGCCACTTTAGCCTTTGAGCTGGTATGCATTTTAACAGGAAAGCTGTTTGGTGTTGTGAGTGAATTTTGGATGTGCAGTGTGCAGGATTTCTTCATGCTGCATCTTAAGCAAATAATAAAATAATCAAGCCACCTTGACATGACATCCCGCGATAATGGATCGGAAGAAGCCCACTTTCCCCATGGTTGTGTGCTTAAAATGTTAATCTACACCTAGCAAACCACAACGAAGAGGTGAAAGAACTGAATTATAGAGAAATTACCCAGGATGAAAACTAGCCAGTGTTTCATGAATTTAGATCTCTGTAAATGTTCATTTTTATATATGCCTAAAATACTCTTGCTGTGCAACTATAATCTGTCCTCTTTAAGCCTAGACAACAGGAGTAATCTTTCAATGAGTTCTCCTCAGGGATGCATTTAACTGCTTGTGTATTGCAATTCATATATGAGAGGCCTGTACAGTCTGCCACAGGACTGTTGAGACCCAGTTTATACATTTGGGGATTAAAGACCCTATTTATGCACTGTATCATGAATGTAAGTAATAGTAGGCTATTTTGACTAGTGCTGTTCTGCTAGATTGTCATCTGCGATATGGACAAAGGAAAAAAGCAATGTTGTAAAGGGTTATTTTGTTAGCATACAGGGTGGGTATTACAGTTGTGAATATCAAGTGTTACATGTGCTGTCGGGAATATATGTCATTAATCTATGGCCAAGGAATATGTGTTTAATTGAGTCTATTGAATTAATGTGGATTTTGTCTGTGGATGCATTACAAATAAAAATACAATAAAACTTTACTATAGCTGATCTCAAAATAAGCATTCCTTTAATTAAGTTCTTTTACTTTGGTTGCAGGAAATCCACCTTCTTCAATGTTCTCACGAAAAGCCAGGCCTCGGCAGAAAACTTCCCCTTCTGTACCATTGACCCCAATGAGAGCAGGGTGCCCATACCCGATGAACGCTATGATTATCTTTGCCAGTTCCACAAGCCTCTCAGGTATGCTTGCTTTTATTATAGAAAAAGTCTCCCAATTTAAAGCTGAAAGTAATCTAAAGGGTTTGAATACTTTAATTTTTAACCAAATTAAACTTTGTTGAAAACCTAAGAACAGATGCACAGACCTTTTTGTATCATTTGCATTCACACATACAGTATGTTTGAAAGTGTGTGAAGAAAATATGCTTTTAATTGTTAACATTTGTTTAAAATGTAATTAACACTGTCTTTATGAGGCCCTGTGCTGTTTCATTGTCACCAGAGACCCAATTGTGTGTGACTTGACAGTATCTTATTACAGGGAAAATTAGAGTAAATTTTATTGAATGATGTCCAGCTAGTTTCATGTTTTGTGCAGCACTTCAAAAGTGTTTCCTTGTACTACTTGTAGACACCTAAGATAACAAATCATATCTTCAGGAGAGAAAACCAATTAGGTTACCACATGGCTTTTGTCCATTGGGGCCACTGACTCCAAGTCATAGAGAAATCCAGAAATCATTGGACTTTGACATCTTCGTAAGGGAGACCCCTTCTAGCTCTATATCATTTGTGGGTCGGAGGGTAATTTATTATAACCATGTTTTCCACTGCCAGAATGTATGCAGTCAAGTACGCTGCCTGACCCAATTATTAGATGAGGTCCATTCAATTATATTTCCAGCAGTCACCAAAACCATCCCTTACGTCTACATTCCCAACATTCTCTTACTCCTGCTATGAAGAACATGAACGGCAGAGTCAATCCGTAACCAAGCAAGAGCTGTGGGTGAAAGTAAGGAACCAGTGTTTGTAAGAACTGATTCTGTTTTGCAGCAAAGTTCCTGCGTTTCTTAACGTGGTGGATATTGCTGGTCTGGTGAAGGGAGCCCATGCTGGACAGGGCCTGGGAAATGCTTTCCTGTCACACATCAGTGCCTGTGATGCCATTTTCCACATGACCCGTGAGTACTTTCTTCCTTCCTAGCCTATTAATTCTATACATATTTTATACATATGTGTCTGTATGCATGTTTTGTAGAAGACCTGGCGGGAGTTTCAAAGTGCATAATATTGAATTGCTTTACTTTGCGAATTGCTGCTTACTATGGTGTAGAATTCCATCACCTGCCTCTATGATGCAGAAGACTAAGTTTCAAACCAAAGCATGAACCCCCAGGGAAGACTTGAGGATTCCAACACTGCTAGCTTGTGTTTGTTGCCTGGTAATGGTTTTGTCAACTACCTGTATTGGCTGAAGTTGTTTCCGTGATTATCTTACAAAATTGTACTTTAAACTATCCTTGTGCATCAGTGATGTAGTTCTAGATTTTGTTTAATTCCGATTCAGTCTTGATTCTCCCTGATTGCAGTTAGACTACTTCATATAAATGAAAATCTGTTTTACTCTTTCATTCTGTGGTTTTCAGCTATAGGAAACCTGTTTAAACCTCATTCAGAATTGTGCTGAGCAAATGTAATAAAAATTCTATATTTTTATTTTGTTTGCTACTGATCTCAAATTTGCTAAATACTATTATTATAAAGAATCTTCAGGGAGATATTTCAGACAGTGTGGTGATCAATGCGCTCTGTGTGAACCTCTGGTTTAATGGGTAACATGTCAAGATTCCTATACAGCGAAGAATAGGGCAGAGGCATTGTGGCTTAATACTATGCTCCTATTGGCAGTATCTCTGGATTAGCCATCAACTTATCCATAGGAACATGAAGAAAACTGAGCAGAAGTTAGTTTATAACTGAATCTGTGACATACTCAAAGGCTAACAGTCTTAAGAATCCTCTCTCATGCTGTGGCTTCTTGTAATTTGAACTCAAACCACTGCAATATGCTTTGCTTTGGTAGCGCACAAGAACAGCTTCAGTAAGTACTGTGATAGATTTTTTTTTTCTCATGCTCAGAGGGTCATTGAACAATCAATACAATCTGTAAAGTGTATTGTGCATACATATTCTGCACAAAGACAGTAGGATATAAAAGAATATGTATAGGAACGTTTCGGGGATTATTCTGAAACATCCAGCAAAAAGATCTGTCACGCACCGGAGATGTGAAAAGTTCAGGTAAGGAGGCAAATGTTTTTTCACCCAAAACATCACCAATTGGTTGGTCTACTGTTTAGGTTTGAGGCTGGATTGGCTTGTGATGAGTTGCCCCAACTGCACATAAGAGATCCTGTGCTATTCTTCTTGGAGGGGTGAAATTAAGATGTGCATGGGAAACCCAGACAAATTAATCTTGACCTACATTAAATAGGTTTTTAGTAATAAGCCATACTACTCTGACATATGTGTACATTAGTCGTGCAGTCGTAGTGTCTCGGCACCATGCTGAATGTGGAGAACCCTTATAGATAGCTAATAATATCCTTGTGTACAATATCACCTAATATTACCATGTTAGAAGTTTACAATGGACTGTGATTCATCTGAGAACAGTACAGGTGATCAGTGGACCACAGTGAATAGGAGATGTCTACACTAGTCAAGCTGCGCTTCCTGGTGTGTAACAATTGTGGGTTAGAGAGTATACAGTTGGAGGTTCCCTTGTGTTCGCAGTGGTTTTGAGATGTGTGCGCTGCATTTTGTGATGTGAAACTCTACCCCGTGAATTTTGTGTATATGTTAGATAATATTTTAATATGTTGAATTATTCTTAGAATTATTTAACATATTAAAATATTTGCTTTTATTTATAGTACATATATATATATATATATATACACACACACACACACACACACACACACAGATATGTACAGTACTAGTCAGGTGTGAAAAAATGCTGTAAAGTAAAAATTATTTCAAAAATAGACATGCTAATAGATTATATTTATCAATTAACTAAATGCAAAGTGAGTGAACAGAAGAAAAATCTAAATCAAATCCATATTTGGTGTGACCACCCTTTGCCTTTAAAACAGCATCAATTCTTCTAGGTTCACTTGCACAAAGTCAGGGATTTTGTAGGCATATAGTCAGGTGTATGATTAAACAATTATACCAAACGGGTGCTAATGATCATCAATTCAATATGTAGGTTGAAACAATCATTAACTGAAACCAAAACAGCTGTGTAGGAGGAATAAAACTGGCTGAGGAACAGCCAAACTCAGCTAACAAGGTGAGGTTGCTGAAGACAGTTTACTGTCAAAAGTCATACACCATGGCAAGACTGAGCACAGCAACAAGACACAAGGTAGTTCTACTGCATCAGCAAGGTCTCTCCCAGGCAGAAATTTCAAAGCAGATGGGGGTTTCCATATGTGCTGTCCAAGCTCTTTTGAAGAAGCACAAACAAACGGGCAACTTTGAGGACCGTAGACGCAGTGGTCGGCCAAGGAAACTTACTGCAGTAGACGCATCATGTTTACTTCCCTTTGCAATCGGAAGATGTCCAGCAGTGCCATCAGCTCTGAATTGACAGAAAACAGTGGGACCCTGGTACACCCATCTACTCTCTGGACTCTCTTGCGGCCAAAAAAGCATACCTCCGACGTGGAAACAAGGCCAAGCGACTATGCACAAACTATGCATGAAAACAGGAACTGGGGTGCAGAAAAATGGCAGTAGGTGCTCTGGACTGATGAGTCAAAATTTGACATTTTTGGCTGTAGCAGAAGGCATGTTTTCGCCGAAGGGCTGGAGAGCGGTACACGAATGAGTGTCTGCAGGCAACAGTGAAGCATGGTGGAGGTTCCTTGCAAGTTTGGGGCTGCATTTCTGTAAATGGAGTTGGGGATTTGGTCAGAATGAATCGTCTCCTCAATGCTGAGAAGTACAGGCAGATACTTATCCATCATGTAATACCATCAGGGAGGCATCTGATTTGCTCCAAATGTATTCTGCAGCATGACAACGACCCCAAACATACAGAGAAAGTCATTTAGAACTATCTTCAGTCCTGGAAGTGATGGTGTGGCCCCCACAGAGCCCTGATCTCAACATCATCGAGTCTGTCTGGGATTACGTGAAGAGAGAGAAGCAACTGAGGCTGCCTAAATCCACAGAAGAACTGTGGTTAGTTCTCCAAGATGTTTGGGCCAACCTACCTGCCGAGTTCCTTCACAAACTGTGTGCAAATGTACCTAGAATAATTTATGCTGTTTTGAAGGCAAAGGGTGGTCACACCAAATATGGATTTAATGTAGATTTTTCTTCTGTTCACTCACTTTGCATTTAGTTAATTGATAAATATAATCTATTAACATGTCTATTTTTGAAAGCATTCTTACTTTACAGCATTTTTTCACACCTGCCTAAACCTTTGGAACAGTACTGTGTGTATATATATATATGTATAAGCTATCTCTCTCTCTCATATATATGTGAGTATATACTATGAATAAAAGCAATTTCTTTTAGGATAATTAAATCCCTATTCACGTAATGCCTGTCTCCAATTTTTTTTTTTTTTAAACTATAATCGGAAAGAGGGACCTAGTTAAAACTATTTTTTTTTTTTTTTTTTTTTTTTTTTTTTTTGCTTACTCCCACTAACAGCCCTTCACCGCCTTCAGATACATAAGCAAACTAATTCTTACAAAATGCTTATCACTTGTCATCTGATAGTGGCAGCTTAAAAATTACTTGTAGTTCTCCCTTTGCTGCAAGTTCTTTTGTGTCTCCGACATCGTCTTTGTCTTACACAATTAAAGTGTTACACGCTAGAATAATTTAAATTGCCAGTGCCAAATGGAGATTGGGTCCTTTTAAAAATAGCTGAATTTGTTTACTGATTGTGTGCAGCTATTGACTTTTCTATTATGTGAAAAGGCTCTGATTAGTCAGACTGTTTCTTAGATTTGGCAGTGGAAAGCAACGGCCAGTGTTACAATACAGTATGCCATACTTTCCATTATTGTCTTAGGAGCAGTTCAGGCTGGAATGATTCTGTGGTCAATATAATAAGTGTGTCATTTTTATATTTCTAAACCTGTCACAATAGACTTGCTAATTACAAATTAGGTACACCTGCACTCAAATTAAATGCACTATGTAAGAATCTGGGATCACAGGTTAGCTTTTCCCAAGTTTGTATGTATTTATTTTTATTTTGCTTCATGGTAACAGTCATTTCTGGTTTTGTTATTTTTTTGTTGGCTGAAGGGGGCATATCTTTATTTTGTAAAGTGCTGCAGTTTGTTTTTTTGCATAAGTAAAGGTTACGGTGTGAAGATCACCAAATGTTTGCAGGAACAACATTTTGTGCTTTTCTTCCTGTTGTGTGAAATAAGATACTCCGCTAGAAAATGGGAAACATTTTTGAATAGCTGACCAATTTTATAACCTGTTATGTTGGAAAAATGTTTTGATTGTCAAAAAGAAACCACTTTTCTGTTATAAATGCAGTGTGGGACAACAGACTTTAAAGTCATGTGAATATAAGTGTCTTTGTTGTAACTGTCGTCAAAGTTTAAAAGCTCTATCATCAGTTCATAGCAATTTGAATTGCTGAAATGGTTTTCTTTAGGCCTCACTGAAGAGATATGAGAGTCATCCTTGGCACTGATAATATTCTATAGAAAGAGAAGGAAAAATAAAATTAAAGTCAAATGTTTTTATTTTGTTTTCATTTAGGTATATATGCTCTGAACTTATGTTTTCTGGCATCATATTCCGCGTTTTGTATACCTTCCGAAGTGAAGAAAAAAAAAAAAAGATTCTGTGATAAAAAGATTTCAAATATAATTTTTGGGAGTTGTGAACCACCTCCACTCAATGATATAGTATATTTCTTTCTCAGAAAGCCCTACTATTTCACTCAGTCATCCCTGTTGCAGTCTAAAGTTTCTCACAGTACGTGGTTACACAATTTAAGTGTTGCACATACTTTGAAAAATATTTCTACATTCCCTCAGTACTTTTTTGCACTCTGGAATTCAAGCAAAGTAGAGAGATTCATATCTGTGACCTAATCCTCCCTGTTATAATGCTTTCTCTCAGCTTTTTCTACTGAGTGAATGCATTTGTTCCAACAGCTCTTTAAATCACCCTGAAGTATCAACAACATTCCTATGTGGTTATTTTTCTGGATTATAAGAGTTATAGTTTTTCATCAGAAGGCGTGGTGGCCTGGCTCCATCGAATACTTTACCATTTGTAAAATATCTTTAGAATCGTACACTATTGTCATTTGAAGTATGACACAATATTTTTAAAATTAATTTGTTTGTAAGTCATTCCACAAAATGCCAATAACCTATCATTCTTCTTCTTGATAACATGATTACTTGATATCTTGGTGTAATGTAATTCTGTTTGTTTTAGTAATTTGGAAAACGCAAGCCTCCCTTAAAAGCTGGTGTTGAGATATTCACACAGTTGTATAGAAACATTGATTAGGAGAAGAAACATTTTTAGATCTTGTTTATACCTTCACACAAGGTTTTGTTTTTCTTCTGTTTTATTGTTTTTATATTATAAATGGTTTTAAACCAATATATTCGAGTGGTTAATTAAAGTGTAATATGTTTGTAATTATAATTTTAAAAGGAAATAGCCTGTTTAAGATAGAATTCAAATTAAATGCATCTTCAGGAGTTGAAAATAAATTATTCATGTATTTTATCAGTTCTACAATGTTGTATTTTAAAGGAGTGCTTCTCTACACTTTTAATACACTACCCAATTTTAATGTTTTTTTACGTGGGTCATAAAAATGTAATCTGTTGTTCAGTCGTGTCCGTTTAAATTTTACACTGGGTTTTTGGAAGTACTTTAATTGCATGGCAATATATATAATTTTCTGATCATGTTCTTGTTTTAATTTAATTCAACTCTGACATTCATAATCATAGTCAACCACTTCTTAAAAGCTATGGAAAATGTGTGAATGAAGGATTTGGAATTTTACTCATCAAAACTTTGTTGTCCAAGCATTTTCACAGTGTCTTCACTAATGTCTTGGTTTACCACTCTTTTCCTTTCGTCAATCACACCGAGTATCATGTTTATTCCGCCAGTTAAATGTAAAAAAAAAAGTTTTCATTTTATAATCAGAGAGACATTTTAACTGCTGTCAAACACTACATAACAGCACTGTTATGCACTGATTATATGTTACAGGGAAAATAAAACCCTGTGTAGATCAGTATTAATTTTTTGGTTTTAAAATGAGAAACAGGTTCCACAAAAAATACTATTTACCAATAAAAGAGGAGCAGTTTTCAGGAAATGAATTCAGCCTTTATTTACTTGAAATTGAAAGCAATTTTTTTTTGTGTTCTTAAATGTTTTTTTACTCCCATTGCTTAACCCAGTGCATTCATAATATAATCAATGAGGGTAAGGTCTGTGGGTACTGGACTGTCCTGAAATCAGACCACAATCCAGGAGAAACTTAATTTTACTCTGTCTGTTTCTATAAAAGATCCTAAAGCAAACCCCCCAATATAGCAGTTTTAGCACTTTACGTGTTCCCTTTTCCTTAACATTGCCATGTGGTAGGATATTACGGCAAAATATGCTCAAAACCAATGATATGGTAAGTTACCAGTTGTCAGGTGTGTATAGCTGTTTCCTGATGATCCTTAAAGCTGTGCGGATAAGTCTGAACTCAAAGCAGCCTACATTCCCGAAGTTCCCGCTGTTGTCTGTCTTGGGGCAGGGTGCCTTGTGGCAGAGTCTCCGTCGCCGTGTTATGAAACACGATCCCCATATTTAGTGCCTTTGTATGAAATCCTTGGTATAATTACAGTTCCTGTTTGTAGTTTAAGCTTTTGAACCTTTGACATCACACCATGAACAGCTATGATAAATCCTGTAAGGCAGCAATTAAAGGCTGAGGGCTTTGCTCATACACATTTCATGAGCTCTTATGACCAAATATGCAGTTTTCCTGTCCTATTCTCTCCACCCTTTTCAGAGTTCCCACTTTTTAACATTTACATTTAGTTTTTTTATTGTATAATGTATTTAATTATGTTTTATGACCGCTAATTAGTAGTAAGCAATGGTAACTATATTCAGCTATCTAAAAGCATATATATATAAAAGTTACTCTATAAAAACAAATCTTGAACAATATAAAGCGCTTATTTTTGGCAATGCTTAAGGTAATGCTCTTTTGTATTTGTTCTTTGGAAATGTGAATATTCTGGGCTACCTCTGGATGGTCTTGCATTGTTTGAGATGAGATGTAGAGGTAGTATATAATTTTAGACTTAAAAGTTCTTTTTAAGTTTCACATCTTTACAAACTACTTATTGGAACCAGCAGTGGTGGAACTGGATTTTCTGCTTTGAATGAAACCTTTAAAAAAGTAGAACCAGTTGCTCAATTCTTTGAGTAGTGAACGGCTATAAGTGTTTTTAACCCAAATGGCTTTGAAAAGCTTATGTAAATAATGGATTTGCTTACAACTAAACCTTCCAAAAACTATTAGGAGTATCATGACATTCTGAAAACTGATTCCTTAAATACCTTACAAAAACTTCACAAGAGAAATAGTTTCCAGTCTAAATATTCCAACCATCCAGTCAATGACTGGAAACATTCAGGGATGTTAGTAGTTTTGGCAGGGAAAGATGTTGGAACACACCTCTCTCTTTGCAGGGGATTGCTGAGCTCCCCCAAATTTTTTGTTTTTGTCGATTTCCTTGGCTCCATTCCTGGTGGTTTTATTTTAGCAATCAAATGCATGCAGAAATTGAATGCATACAGTTTCAGCTTCCACATGACTTTTTGCTGTGTAGTATCAATAATCCCGTCCTCATCCTCCGCTAAATACTGTGGTTGTATTTGCATAGTTTCATTCCTATGATGTTTGGATTGTTTAATACAAGTAGTAGTGGAGTTGTGATCATTAATTATAGAAATTCCAAAAGGAAGGGAAAATACTGCTCAGGAAAAAACTGCATCTTTGCCTCAGTTCAATTTGTTATTTATAAAGATTTATGTCTTGAAAACTTGTTTGTTCAAAAAACAGGTTTATATATGGCGTCCAATTTAATTTAGCAAAACTATGTTTGATGTTTGTCCTGTAGACCCAGAGGCAGTGTCTGCTGAGCTAATTCTGTGCCTAGGGGGAAGAAGGCCCCATCACATCACATCTATCATTGTCTAAAGCTGAAATTCTTAGTGCTCTTTAGGACTAACAATTTTACGGTATAATGTGACTGCCAACACTGTCCTTAAACTGCAAATAAAGATTGGCTTTTTACCGGTAACAAGGTCATCATTTGCAAACGGCTAGGTATTGTTAGGCAGTGTCATAAACCTGTAAAGGAGTCCTTCTGAGCTGTCAGTGCTCCAGTCCAGTCCAGCCCTGTCTATCAGTCCTTCATCCTCACAGATGAGGTGAGGATTTTATGATTTGGAGAAGTGCTTTCTTTCGGTGGTTAGAGATCTCAATACAGTTACTTAACTCATTAAGTCATTTCAAGATCAAACATTGTAATTAATGGTTTTAAAGTCTTTCTTAAAAAATAAATACAAATAATAGGAGTTAGGAGCACCAGTAACTGGTCTAGCCAATGCCAAACTGGTAGTTTGGTTGTCAAAAAAAATGTAGTGCTTCTGCGCATGTGTGAAATCAGTATTTTTGCCATATGCTGGAGGGAACATCTTGTGTTTTGTAGAGATTGATTCAAGTCGATTTCAATAACCAGAAGGTGTGAATCCATTGTATTTGTTTTCTGTGCTGAGTTTTTGTTTCCGCCTGTGATTGCAGACTTCCTGTCCCTGAAGGGATGAGGCTCGGGCATTGACTGAATTTTCCAAAGTGCGTTTAAACTTTCCAGTTGTGGCAGTGTCTCCGACTTCTGCATCTGCTGCGGTATTCTGGCAGTAGACTTAACCAGAATGATTGCCCTTAAGCCTGGGCTTCGTCAAAGAGCTCCCCTGCCAGACAGTCACTCAGTCAGCCAGGCAGTCCCAGATTTTAGAAGGTACATGCCAGCTGCAGCCTTCTGTAAATACAGGAATCAAGCTATGAAGGCAAACATTTACTGCCTAGGTTAACAACTTAATACAGTGTACTGTTATTAATGCAAAATAATATGGTGCGGTTCAGAGTTGTCAAGCGCAGTGCATGATGTCTAATCCAGGGTTTTCTTAGGGAGTTACAGCTTTGTCTCACTGAATGCTAATCAACTTTGGATGAGTGCATAACTGAATAGACTATTCTCTACACTATAAATGTAGTTAACCACTAAAAGGAGTTGTCTGTTTTTAATGATATACTTAAAGGGTAATACTGCGTAAGAAAAACGTGCAGAGTTTACGGTTAGAGAAAAATCCATAATGCTTTTGGTCATAATGAAGCAGAAAACTGGACTGCATTCAATCATGCTAAACAGAGCGTTGTGAGTGGTGTTGTAAGGGCAGTGTGTGGTTTATTATGATTTTTATTAATAAAAGCAGAAGTGTATTAAACACAGGTTTTGCATCTGTATCCCCAAAACTACTGTAATTACTGGAAGTGATACTTTAAAACCAGATTCACTGAGCTTGGGCAGATTTTAAAATGCGTTCATTTTATTTTATTTAAAATCTCATTCGATTAATACACCGATCTCCTGTGTTTTGGATTATATTTGCTTTGGGAAGAAAATCCTGATAAAATCATGGTGTGTTTTTATTGCCCGTTGAAAGACTTTCATGCAGCTAAAATAAGCATTTTGATGCCGGTGGAATTAAGAGTTTTTGTCAGTCTCTTCTCATCATGGATGATTAGACTAAAATGTCTGCTTGTCTTGACTTGAGATCACCGCAGCTTCAGATAACATGCTTCGTGATTGAAGGTCGAAATATTTTGAATTCTAATAGGCTGCCACATGAATTGCCTGAAATAGACTGTAAAATTTCAAGGCTTCCTTTTCCATCTGCTGTGAAAAGAACCATTGGGAATGGCTGAGCTTGATGATCATAGAATTACTGGATGGTGATTCTAAACCCCTCAAAGAGAAGTTGCTATGGAGATCCAGTTCCAAACTGTGAAATGATTCACCTTTGAAAGGCTTGAGGGGCTGAAAGCTGAACACATCATTGTTCAGGTGGCCATTGGTTAGGAAATTGCTGGTGCCTGTGCAATCAGCACTCCTATGGTAGTTAAAGATCTAAAAAGGTTTGTTCTCTGAATGATGTGGGACAACAGTGATGTGCATAAGATAGCTTCTTTCAATCATAGCCTCCTCAGCCCAGCTCTTGTAAAAATAGTGAAAAAATGGAAAGGAAATGAACACCTTTTTTTTTTTTTTATAATATATATCAAGCTAATGAAATTTTAAGGTGCCATAATGCATTAATTCTTTCAGGACACAAACCTCTAGTAAAATTGAAAGCTTCACTGTACATTAGAATTAATTGAGTTTTGCTTTTTTATATTTGTATCTTCAATAAAATTGAATTAATACAACGTTAAAAGGTGGGAATTTGTGACTCCTGTTACACAGCAGTTTGATCAAATGTATTTTCAAAACTGCATTGGAAGTACTTACAAATCTTTTTTTTTTTTTTTTTTTTTTTGCATACTTACTTTTATTTTCCAGTCTTATGTACACATACACAGACATACATGCAAACATAAATCATGGCTGGGGAAAAAAAACATGTAATTTCTTGTGAATCTAATAATTTAGGGTTTTAAATGTACAGCAATTGGTGTATGGTTATACACCTGAGGACCCAATGCATATGTGTAGAAAAACATTTTAATGGGCAGTTACTTTCAATGTTTTACTCACCAATACAAATCAGCTAGACTATTCTCAGATACACATCCATTAAAAAACATTGTTCATGCAGGATATCATATCCAGGGCCTCTGGAGATGCTTTATTGTCTGCATTTATTAGTAATTGATTGAGATTTCCTATATAAATAATGAAACGTGTGACAGAACATGAATATTATGCATTTAGATTCAGCCTACAACAACAAGGGTCCTGTTTGTCTGCATTGCTTGTGGTTTCTGTTTTCCGAATTTGTCAGTAATCTGCCCGTCCCTAGTGCGGACTTGTAAACCAGTCTTTACTGTGCTGAATACCAGGGAAATTGCTGCTGTAAGCTTGTGTACTAGGCTACATCTTAAAAGCTGGTGTAGGAATGTATTGTAAATGAGGTAGGTATGCCATTTCCTCAGTTTACATGTGATGGCATGTGAAGGAAGTTAAGTTAACAAGAACTGTAATTTGACAAGATTGCATTAGTGACATGTCCTTATTCCTGTGTGAACCTGAACATATCCCCAACCAGTTTTAGGTGTTTGTTGTGTTCATTTCTCTGTACTTATAATATAGTAAGTGTCACTTGCACTTCAAACAGGCAGTTTTTCTAAACATTTAATTTCTCAACCTTTAAAGCGGATTCTGTGGTCTCTCAGACTGTTCTACTTCTTCTCATGTATTGGTCTGATTGTTTGCAAATTATAGGCATGTAGAAAAGAGAGAGCAAGACAGTGTTTTACTTGAGGGCCAAATGAAGGGCATTTCTCAAAACTAACCCATCTGCTTAGAATAAAATAGGGGGGGGAGTTGCAATGCTTATAGCCTAGTTGATTTTGAAACATAGATTTAAGTAGACAGTTTCCTTTGGAAAGTGGCAGAATATTTGCATCTACAGAAAACAAGATGTTTGCTGTTTTTGACCATTAATTTTGAACATGTAAAATGCTGGAAGCTGTAATCCTGCTACTGCTCTGGTACCAAGGTAGAAATATTTATTGCACATTCCATGTAGAAGGCTAGAGGGGACCCTTTACTTTTACTTAACACAAGTGAGCGCACACCAGGAACGACTTCTACAGCTGGCTGTATGCTAGAGGCGTACAGTAGTGTGTAACCGCCTAGTACTATTAGAGTGTCCGAGCGCTTTTGTAGTTTTCATTTGTTCAACATATGAAATCAGACCACTTATTTAAAAATATGGACAATTGAGGGGGGGGAGGCAATTAATTGACTGTTTAATTGAGTTTCAAACTGGCATACATGCAGTTATTTGAAAATGGTAAAAGCGAAGGAACTCATGGGCACTTATGCTTAAGTGCAAGCGATATTTAGCGCTTTGGTACCAGTCATCTTCACAATGTAGTTTGAATCATGGAAATGCACAGGTATTGCAGGGGGTATTTATGTCTGTCATGCTTTTCCACAGAGAGAGAAGATGCATTGAAGGCAGGGACCCTGTTGTTCTTGCAAGGTCGTCGTTTTTGCAAGTGTTTTAGTGGAACCTGTTCTCAGCCTGCCCTTAGCCATCCTTTTTACTGAGGTTATTTCCTCAATACCTTTGTAATTGAAGTTGTCAATGGACCAAAGAACTTAATTCCTTCACACCCACCACATAAATCTTATTTTTATTTTTCAAAAGCTGTGATGAATGTCTATAAACAGGCTCCATTTGAAAAAATTGGTCATAATTGTGTAAATTTTGTAATATCAGAATGTGGCATTGCAGGAAATGTTTGTAGGTGAAATATGAAAAACATTTTTTAAATAAATGTCAATAAAAGGCAAACACTGGCAGGTAAGATTAATTGAAATAAACACTCTGCTATTAGTTTCTGTTCCTTGCAGTCTTATTCATGTGAATGTTGTAATGAAGCACCTGGAGATGTATAGATCTGTCCTTGCGGCGCTCCTTCAGCAAGTGGGGCGGCCGCTCAGTGCAGCACCAGCGCCTCTCGGACGCAGGCCGATCAAGATCCTTTTGAAGAAAAAAGGCTTTTGTTCAGTCAATAAAGGCACACCTGCTAATGGTCTTTTCAAAAAATACAGTAACCGAAATTAAGTGGTACAAAGTTAAATGCCACGATAGACTTGACTTCTGGAGCGTGTGTGTCTGTGTGTGTGTTTGTGCGTGCATGCATGCCTGTGTGTGTGTGTGTGTGTGTGTGTGTGTGTGTGTGTGTGTGTGTGTGTGTGTGTGTGTGCGTGCGTGCGTGCGTGCGTGCATGCATGCATGTGTGTGTGTCTGTGTTAAGTCTTCCTCATGGCTTTGTGTGGCGCCACAACCTTGTAAGTGCCGTCTTCATAGAAGCCTGACTGGATGCAGTCGTTAAAGGTCTAATTGTGGAGATCCACCCCACCCCCAACCGACCCCCCCCCCGCACACTTTTTTATTTTTTTCTTCCCATGCATAGAGCGCTGCTATTAAGGCTGAATGGAGCTGGTGTGAAGTATGGGTTAAATTGGGTGAAATTAAAGCAAATTACTTTGGAATGTTGAACCCAGAAAATAGACGCTGTCAGCGAACAGTTGACAGCCTGCTGATCAGCTGCTCGAAACCAAATACAGGAGCGAGAGCGAGAGAAATAAGAAATGATAGAAATTCACTGCTTTGTTTCAATCTTGTCTTGTTTATTTAATACAGGGGTGGAAACTGGGCCAATTCTTTACACCCCCCACCTCCCTTTATCCCTTGTAAAACTCCCAGGTCTGAGCTGGTTTGTGATACCGTGATTAAGCACATTTCTGACATTATATATTGAAGTGAAAATCATATAAACCTCTTCCATCAGTACTCAGAATTGTTCTATTTAAATATGTATTGTGTTTGAAGGAGGCAAGTGATGGCAAGCTGTCTATCCAATTATTTTTCTTCTCTGCCGTTTCAAGTATAATTCTATTTCAATGTGTGTGTCTCACAATGGGATTAAAAGTAAGCTTATTAAATATAGATATCAGTGTACTCTCTTGTACATTTTTACAGTATGAACTGCAGCAGTTGTATTTTATATATAATTAATACATTGGCAACAGTGTTTCTTTGTAGCAAACTGTTTCTCCCAACAAAAGTTTAATATTAGCAAACATTTTATTCCCCCATTATGATAGAATTTAGTCTTGATTAAATAACTGCTACAAAAGCACCGCACATGATACTTTTACATTTTATTTTGCAGACTTTCTGTACTTCCGTTATATTTTGGGTTATTTTGCAATGGTGTTGCAAAGACTTGTGCTGCAAATTATTCTGGTACCTAATAGTTCAAACGTGAGCACAACATACAATAGCAAATTTTCAATCCAATCAGTGCATAAATCTCAGCCTGTAAATTGGAGCAGCAAAACAATAATTCCACTGATTAGCCCCTTTCCATTTCTTGTAAGTGAACTGTTTATACTGTTAAGTACCTCTGGAAAAGAAGAAAAGCCAAAACAGCCTGATTAGTCAAAGAGTAATTGGATAACTTCATTTCACCAGGAGGAAGAATTGCTTGATAACAGCTTACACCAAAGTGTAGTGGTTATGTTGAATTGAATGGATAATGCGCCATTATTACAACTTTTTCCTTTTTTTATTTTTGTAAATGTAATTTTGTATCCTGTATAAGATAGTGATGTTGAAACATTATAATCTTACACAGACAATATGAGATTTATTAAGTCTTACTATTTCAGTGTAAGAGCATAATTATTTACATCAGGTGCATTTCTAAATGGGCATTTCAGCATTTCTTCAGATTCTCTTTTCAGTGATTCCTTCTCTTTGAGCCACACAGAGGATAATACCAACCGTATCTCATCTGCTCTTTTCCTAAATGATAACTTAAGGCCCAATGATGATCATTATTAGTAGTAATATTGTTATTATTATCCTTTAAAGAAAGGCTGTCTGTGATTACTTGCGGTCTTCTTGTGGCATACTCTTGTTTCTTTTCTTTGAGAGCCTGTGACAGTGGGGGCCCGGTTTGCTGCTGGGTCTGCGACAGCTATGGGGACTCCCTGAGCGTCTGCACCTCCCCTGTGCCTGAGAGGGAGCTGCACTTAGTGATGTAGGGAGAGGGAGGTGCTCCCCTCCCTGGAGAGGGCTCTAAAGATACAAACACTGTCTGCCTAGAGCTGAACCGGGCTGGGCTGGGTTGGTTGGGTTGGGCTGAGCTGGGCTTGTCAGGTGGACTCTACTGGACGGCATGCAAGCAAGCAGTGATAGGCTTCATCTGGTTGGGAGGTGGTAACCCACTCTGATTGCAGCCTCTCCAAGACAATATATTCACAACGCCCACAGAGGGAGATTCCTTTAGGTAGCAGCGATCTTGGAGATGAAATTAACAAGGCCTGAGTGAGCAGAGAGCACAGGGGCTGTTCAAGGGACAGCCGAAGAATCTCTGTAGTACTCAGAATTATGTCTAATTCGACACACCAGTGTTGAATGGGAAAGTCTGGCAGTAGTTTTAATAATGCTATCTGTGTATGTGTGTGTTTTTTTTAACTGTACACGGCTCATTTGGGAATTGGCGTCAAACAACATTGTTACGTCTTGTCAAAGGAAGGGTGGTTTTTGAATGGTGGTGGTGATATTGAAGTGATTCATTTTCTACACAGATTTTCTTACATGTCTCTGTTAGTCATGCTTCATGTGCGTCTAAAACTAATCAAACAAATAATTACACACTGCAGGTAACCTGAGATCATTCTTTGTCAGTGGCTTTTATAGTCACTGACTAGAGGACGTAGGCTTCTATGTGATGCAAATAAATAGTACTTACATTAAATATATATTAGGCATTTTCTGTGCAAAGTTGTTTATCATTGTGTACCAAGCAACTTGCAATGCATTTTAATGCAAGAATTGTATCTGCCATTCTCAATGAAAAATTAACAGAAATGTTCTCCACATATACTCGTTCTCAACATAGTAATCGCTTTGTCTCTCCCTCAAAACAACAACACTGTGCAAGATCCTAGGAGACCCAATATACCGTAATTACACGTATACATGAAGTATTAAAATACTGAACACAGAACATACCGTAATTACTTGTGTGAACAACTTGTGTAACCAGGACTCCAGGTTAATGTAAAAACAAATAATAAAGGAGTTATTGGAAGTATATGCATACTGTAGTGTTTTCTGGTGGACAGGTTGATTAATGTTGTGCATACGCACACAACAGTTTTAAGTGACTTTAGCTTACGCCGCTGATGTGCTACTCAAAAAAAAAAAAAAAATTCAGGGTCTGCATGTATGCTAGAATACTGTAAATGAGCTTGACCTCACTCTGTCAAAAAACACTCAGTTTTTTAAATAAGATGGTGTTTTACCTATGGCAAATTAATGGTAAAGGTAGGTTGCATTATCTTGCCATATCGTGTTTTGAAAGGGTGGGAGTCTGAGAGCATACTTAAATGATATCTGCTTGTTTTTACCCCGATGTTTCCTGTTGGCAGTTTAAAATGATGGCCCTAACTGCACTTTGAATATGTGATAATAGCATGTGGTTCTAATAAGGACCAGCACAATTTTGTTAGGTTTGTGTGAATAGTTGTCACTCATATGTGACAAATGTACCTTCCTCTGCTCTCTGGATGGCCTTAAAACCCATACCCTGGAATCAGGCCGATGAAATTAGCTGCTGTGTAAATTGTGTGTCTAAGTGGTTCATTATCTAATCACCATCAGGACCACAGCAACAAAGCAGATTGATTTGGAGAGGAGGGACTGATTTCAGCCCATTTTTAAAGTTCATGTTTCATGGAAAATGCATGTTATGCCTCATAACTTCCAAATATTTCCTCTATAATACGTGCTCAGTTTTCTGTTTCAAAGGACCTCTTTGAGAAGTGACAAGAATTTCCTTCCCAGACACACAATTACATCAAGACATACGTTGATGATATACATATTTGTTTTCATTGTTGCTGTATATTATATGTAGGCTACTTTCCACTAAAGATCTGGATACGTTTAAATATATACTTTGATTTATAAATAATATGAAACTAATTTTTTAAATTATTTTCATAATTCAGATATGTTTAGATGGAATATGAGGTGTGCAATAAAGATGATTCTTGCCCGTTTTGTTTTTTCTGTGTGGAAGACTGAAGCTGGGAACAATTATATGTATCTCACCAGAATATAAACTGAATTACATGTTGACTAGAATTTGCTGTTTTATTTAAGTTGAAGTGTGGTATTTCCCTTGGTTACTTATGCTGTATATTCAGTCACAGTGCTTTTGTCAGCATACTTTTTGGTTTTGGCTTTTCTTTTTTGTTATTTGTATGTTTTAATCTCTGATTTATTTATTGTTCTTGATTGGAATTTTTAAAATTCACTGCCTTGAATTTATATAAAAAAAAAATGTATGCAGTAGTGGAGCAATGTTTTTAATCCGTCATATAAAAGCAGAATCTTTTATTAACTGTAAATCATTGAGAGAAAAAAATAATCTAATATGGACTTTAGTTTTAGTTTTTGAATACGAAAGTATACTGTAAGCATTATCTTTTCCAGCTGTAATAATTGCACTTTACCAAAGTGGCCATTTCTTATCATGCCTGTTGTAGGTGCTTTTGAAGACGAAGATATCATCCACGTGGAGGGCTGTGTGGATCCGGTGCGGGACATGGAAATCATTCACGAGGAGCTGCGGCTAAAGGACGTGGAGCTCATCGGACCAATCATTGAAAAACTGGAGAAAGTGGCTGTTAGAGGAGGAGACAAAAAGCTGAAACCTGAATATGTAAGTCCTAATTGATGGGTTCACAGTGTGTTGGTTTTCACATGTCCTTGCACTACAGTACAGATATATTCCACTGTGGATGAATGTTTTTTTTTTTCCTTCAAGCTCCCCCCTCATCCCCCTTTTTCTTTTCAGAGATTGAAAGTGATAAGGGGTCAGAGGGCAGCCGCGGTAGAAATCATTAATAGTGAGTTACTTATTCAGCTGCTAACCTCGGGTCACAGAGCTGGGCTAATGAAAGTGCTTCCACAAGCTTCTTTTCATCTCAAATCACTTCACAGTACTGTCTTGCTGTGAATTTAGTAATGCAAAGTATTGAAAACCCAGAATCCTCAATGCAAGATCATGTATAAATGTTTAGATTTTGTTTTGACAGTACATTTCAGCTCTGCAGAATAGATTACACTATGAACAATACTACTTTATTTCCTGTTTTAAATCATTACATTCCCAGTAAATCTTGGAATGTGTGTGAATAATAAATATGACTCATTCATACCTTATATATCACTTATGTAGATCCTCATGTCAGCTGTGTGGCATTTCCACACAACTCATTTAAAATCTTCAGCTACATTAGAATGGCAGTTTTCTGCAAACAGATGTTATTTTTGTTCTTACATTTCATTCATGTACAAGTATACGTTTGATTACAAGAAGCCTCACTCTCCTAGTCATGTTGCCAGCGGCCAAGTGATATGAAGTGAAAGAATGGGAAACTTGAACAAGCTAAGGTTAAATTAGGTATACAGATGGTCAGCATAATCTTTGTTTCATTTAGGTTTTTGAGAGAGCATTATTTTTTGTTATTAAGTGATTAAATGAGGGGTTACATTTTGGCCTGAGCTACGATTAGTCCCCAGTAAACATAGGCAATCATTAAGGTTATGATTGCTTTTCTACTTACTTAACTGAATTGGGTGTACATTTCTGTGGGTCCAGCTTAAAATTTGGTGTTGGCAAGTGTTGGAGTTCAGGCTATTGTTTGGCCTTAAAATGGTTACATATTCATGCAATATAGTTGGTTAAAGTCTCCTTTAAAGTTTAGCATAAGGAGATAGTTGATATATGTATGAAATGAAGTTTTGGATTCACAATCCATACAAAAATAGGAAAATCTCTGAGCTTTTAATGAGGGCTACAGATAAAGGTAGGTTTGGTCTAAGTTACATTTATGTTGTTTGGAGAAGATTATTTTCTGTAATTTAGCTACATTTTGCACTCAAATTAAAAATGAAGTTCATATTAGGATTCTATTTTGGTCCTTGCTGGGGTTAGGGTTAGAGTCCCCAGTAAGTGTAGGCTTTTGCTAAGGTTGGGTTTGCTTTTCAACTGACTTTCAATTGCATAAGTCTTGAAATGTTTGTGTTGGCTAGTCTTGGGATTCAGGCTGAGTTTAAAATCTCACTTTACTACCAAAAACTGTAGGAGTGTGTCCCCTTCTAGGATTTCAGTGGGCATATGAAATACATTTTTACCATTGTTTATGTCGACAAAGTTTTTAAATACCTATGAGACAGTTGACTCTGCTCAAGGATTTCTTTGATTTTTATTGAAACTGACTGACCAAAGGAAAAACGCGTCAATTTGAGGCATCTGTGCCGTGTCTTTGCATTTCCTGTGCATTTGAAGTTTTTGTGAGAAAGGTCTAATGAAAGTGCTTATAGAAAAGGAAACAAATCAGTTGCCAATTCAAATTCGTATTCATAGTATAGCTCGAGAAGGGAAGTTCTCAGACGCAGGTATTTTGGCATGATTTATGAAAAACATGATGTATTCATTCACATAGCTTTATCAGAAACCTATATTGAAAAACATTGTTCATAAAAGTAACCATGGAATATTGGTGCAGGTAGAAAATCAAAGATACATTTTTTCCTCAAATATTGATAGGTTGCTATGAAAATGGTAAACCATACATAAGGTTGTGGATGAAATCTTTGTTCCTTTTGAATGATATCAAATTAAGGATTTAAAACACCACTATGAACCCACTGTTTAGCATCTTTTAAAAATATAATATTTTATCAAAAACTCTATGTTAACTAGCTTTTGAAAGTGATTTTCATTAGCACTGGGTATAAAATGAGAGCAGAAACAATGTAAACAGTGGAATTAATTGTCATCTGGAAACCAAAAGAATTTTTGGAAGTTCTTGGGCATCTTGTTAAGAAAACCAACCCAGAGCAATTCTGGTATTACATTTAGTCACAATATTACAGCGTCTGTTCTTTACCATGGACAGGGTTTAAGAAGATTTATTCCATAAAAGCATAGAACTATTGTTGTTATGACGTGAAAATATATATTACTACTTTTTTTTTTTTTAGCTTTTTATATTTTTGTTTTTGATGCAAGCATTTTGCAAAAAGCAAAAATAAAAAAATAAAATGACATTTCAGTGGTACATGTTTAATTGATCCTGCTTTTATCAAAGCTTAGTCTGTATCTACATTTGTTTTTCCACTGAAAGTCAGTCAGATTCACTCAGTTTTAAAGATAAACTTTATTCAGCTCCATTGGTGAACGGTTCAGTAAGACGTAGCAACTAGGCTTTCAGTCTTCTCCATGCACCCAAATATAGGCCTTGGTGTATATAAGCTTTGACCACTCATTAAATTAACAAGCTGGGCTATTTCACCTGCTAGATCTATTAGGACTCTGTTCCCTCGGCATAATCCCCACCAACACCGGCTTTCACACTGGCTGCTGGAGGAGCCATTCAGTGTTTGCAGGTGGCTACTGACGCACATAATTGCTGACAATTTTAGGCAATGAATAAAAATGATCTACATTACTTGTCAAAGGTTGTATATGCAGTGCCAAGTGAAATCTATGGGAAGCCTTTTTAGAGTTTAAAGAATGGTTCTTATCAAGGGTTGCACAGAGCTTGGAAGAAATAATGAATTTCAGAATAACCCAATTTTGGTATTTGACATGTTCAGCTTAGTTTAATTTTAATGAAAATGAAAAGGGTTGTTGTCATAGTGAGCATCCTTCATTTTAATTGAAATTGTATATGCATTTATTTATGTGTGTATGTATGTATGTATGTATGTATGTATGTGTGTGTATATATATATGTATGTGTATATATATATATATATATATATATATGTATGTGTGTATATACACATATATATGTATATATATATATATGTGTATATACACACACACACACACATATATATATATATATATATATATATATATATATATATATATATGTGTGTGTGTATGTACGCATGCATGCACACACATGTGTATATACATACATATATGCATGCATACATACATATTTCTCATTGCCCTGCCTTGGCATTTGTTTCAAGTATAAAGATGTCCAGTTTATTGAAGTATTGAGAATAGAACATATTTCTTTAAGAGGCTTTCTTAACATTGTCATATTAGAACAGTATGTGATTTTCAGGTAAGTTTTCACTGTCCTCTACGTGAAAGACACCATGGCATTACATGTTAAGTGCCTCACATAAACACCATTGCTCTTGGACTTGGTCATGAAATTGAGAACCCATTACAGAAAGGTTTTACAAAACAGTTAGTGAAGTTCTTTAAAATTGCTTTGGAATAATAGGAGAAACAGGATTTTGTATCTACAAATGTTCCCAAGTTTCTATTTGCGTTCACTGACAATTTTCATATAAATCCAGTCACTTTCGAGATTTTGAACATTAATAAAATATTTTCTGAATAGACAGTAGCTTATTCCAAAAATATATGCATTTTTACTTATGTATATTTATATATATCATTTTTTTCTGTCTGAAAATTTATTTTTAATTCTCAAAATTATATGTAATTAACAAAGATGGATGTTTTAAGTGTCCTATTTGGAAGATGGCAGATAGACAATCCTTAACAAAAAATAGGTGACCCTTAAACCTTCCCTTTCTGACAGAATCAGTTTGACCCGTCCAGACCTGCGCGCCTTTTATTAACACCTGCTTGTTAGGAGGGTCCTGCCACACGCAGCTTTCAGTTTCATTGCTGCGAAACTGATGAGGAAAACCTCGAAAGGGTTCAGTTTGTGTCACTTGCCGTTTGCTGTTTCCATTTCACAGATGATTAATCTTTCTGTGAGGAAAGGCCAGAGAAACAAAGTGCATTGGGCTCTTCCTGCAGTCGCTTCTGCTCAATGCACACTAGCTCACTAACTAAAAGGCCTTTAGAATTCCTGTGGAGAAAGATGTGCTGAAAGTGAATGCAGCTGGTTGGAGGTCATCAGCTTGAGGTTTCTGCCATTGTGTAATTGAGGCTTTGGCAGGCTTCTTTTTTTTTCTTTTTCTTTTTTTTTGTCAGGGGAGTGTGATTGTGAAGTGGTAGTGGTGGTGGTGGGGTGGGGGGGAGTAGTATGGAGGAGGAGGTGAAGTTGAGGAAAAAATTATTGCAATAAAAAAAAAATGCTTTGACTTGTTCCGCTAATTTCTGTAGGGCTGGATCAACAATAATAGGCTCAATTTCTTTATTACAAATTTTATAACTCCCTCCCTCCCATTTTCCCACCCATTCCCACTTCCAGCTCCTTTAATAGCACAGCTATCTTGCCTGTGGTCTGAACCCACAATGGCTGAAATAATGAATGTGGCAAATGTTGTTACAAAAGCCTGATATTTTCTACTGCTTCAGATGAAGTTAATTGCTACTTTACTTTTACATATTCAACATGTAAATCGGTTTACAGAACATAGTCTGGGGAAAAGGCAGTAGAACAAACAATCTCTCTTAAACTTTTCCTCATGGTTGTGTGCATTTTATAGTTCTCCATACCTTTAATGGCTTAGCTGTTTTCATTAAAATAATCCTTATAGTGTACTGCCTTTTATGATGAACGTTCTCTGAGAGGCATTTGCTTCTGATTTTGAAGAAAGACGGGAGGAAAAAAAAACCTTTGTGCATGCTGTCCTTGTCAAAATTCAGCCTTTCCTGTTTGAATATGAGCATTGTTCATTTTGGCATCAGGATGCCATGCATTTAGGAAATAATTACCCAGTATCCTGCTGGGTTTATATTCTTTTTCATCTACTTTAATGACTTCTTTTTCATTCCTTTTTAATCCTGAACAGGACATAATGTGCAAAATCAAGAACTGGGTAGTGGATGAAAAGAAACATGTCCGTTACAATCACGAATGGAACGACAAGGAGGTAGGGCTTTGATGTACACTCAGATTTATTAATATGCCTTTTCTTGGAATCTTTTAATCTGTGCTGCATGTTGGATTCCTTCTTTAGGTACAAAGGTCTCTTATGCAAATTCTGACTTAATGTGCATGTTTTTTCTTACTTTTTCTAAATTGTTTCTTAAATTGTTTTTATGGGACTAATGACATCTGTACAGAATGCTAACAGGCAACAAGCTTCAGAGATATACTGCCTGTTGTGTCTGTCCTAGATCTTAATTCAGTTGAGCTTTTATTTCTATCTTTATTTTCACCTCCTGTGTAGTTGTGAAAGAACTTTGGAACTGTTTTTTCCCTTCTGCCAATTGTCTTGATATGTTTTTATTTTCTATGCAGATTGAAGTGCTGAACAAATATTTGCTTTTGACTTCCAAGCCAATGATTTATCTCGTCAACCTATCTGAAAAGGACTACATTAGAAAAAAGAACAAATGGTGAGTTCTGAGAGATTGCATTCTGATGTTTATCTCACACAAGGTGATATGTTTATAGTTGTTTTATTATAAAGAATACTGGGCAAGTCATTTATCATTTAATAACATATTGGTTATTTTTGGGTTTCCTTTCACTTTGACAAGCATTTAATAAAAGCCCTGTATTTTACATTGGAATTGGATGACGAGTCAGTTTTTGACTTACCTTTGTTTATCTCTCAGATGACATCCAAAAGCTTAATTCAGCAAGAACTTTTTTGTGAATAAAATACTGTAAATTCGACCGTATTAAGCAAAGGTCTACAGTGGTTGTGTGTTGATTCAGTTTTAATGAGCCCAGTGAGCTCTCAGTTTACTTGGAAGCATACACACAAATTTAGGTTAGGTTCTATCAGTCAAGACATGCCTTGGGTTAAAAACTAACCTGATCCGACACAACACAACACTCAGAAAGTACACCAGCCACTGCTCTCTGTAGTTCATTAAGTACTTAAAAGCACATGGTTTCAATTTTCCATTAAAAAATTCTCATTTCCATATGATATCAAAGAGTGAAAAAGCTTTAAACTAAAAAAAAAATAAACATTCATAGACTGGAAGCCAAAGCAATAATTAATGTCATATGGGTAACTCCAATAAATCATAAGAATTCTTTCATTGAATATCATGCTGTCCAGAATTGTCTCCCTTAATGTTTAGTCTTTTCAGCATTTCACTGTTTTCAGATGTTGTGGCAGTGGTTGAAAATCCTTACTGAACGATTGCTTCTATTGTTCAGTACTTTATTTTTATTTATTTATTAAATGGGACTGCATATTGGTTCCTTAATACAGAGACTTGACATAAGTAAATGGATACTGAAGTTTGACGATTAATGCTTTACGTTGCTACCTTTAGAACATGCAACACAGGCACATATTCTCACATTGTATGGACAAGTTTGCAGGATTTCACGGACTGAATTTAGGTGTACAAGGATGTGGGTTTATTTAGACGCTTTCACGGGGAGCTGTTGAGACTAGCTCACACAAGACTCAGTGGGGTTCATCTGCAGTGATTGGCTAGGCCATGGCAGAGTTATGAATATCTGTCCCACAGACCTGATACACACCCAGCTTAAATGTGGCAGCAAGTTCACCTTTTGCTCTGAATATGGTTTTGTATGCACACAGAGTTCGGTTTCAAAGAACCATGACAACTGCACTAGTTAATCCTTTTAGGAGAAAGTATTGAATGTGGTTATTCAGTTGGTTTTGTTAATAGGTTATAATTTTGTGTATGGATTACAACTGCACCAAAACAAACCAAATAACAACAACGGCATTAGGTGCTCAGTAGAGTATTCAACAAACAATCAGTAATTTCTGTGCCGGATAAAATACGTACTGACTGTGAACTTACTTGGTTGGATTATGTAAATTAATACTAGCATTGTCTGAGGAAGGCAATTCAGTCAAGGCAAAAAGGCAGCAATATAGATTCAGTTCAGCATGGCAAAGTTTGAAAATGTAAAAACTTCCCCCCCCCCATTAATGTCCTTTCCCACTGACACATGATCTGAAGAGTTGTCGATCATTACTTCTCCAGCCTCACTTTCCTTTGCTCCAGATATAACCAGGCCAAAACATTATGCCCAAAGGGGTATCTTAGCAACACACTGACACTGTTTATCAGCCATACTTACACTAGAAGTGCAAACTCACACGTATAAGGATTTAATTAAAACGGAGCACTTCTAACTGGGTTTTAGTATGATGTATCAATTTCAGTTTAACAGGCAGTGTACTCATATCTGTTACAGAAGTTACCTCGGCAAATGCAATTATTAATATGTTGGTCTTGCTAATGACATCTTGTCTGTACTGGGCCTTGTCATCTTTACATCTTTGTACTCCAATGGCAGTGGTAGCCAAGGCACTGTCCAACATTAGCATACAGCCTTCTGTAGGGATGTGACCATTGGAGATGGTGTCTAATGCATCTTGAGTACACTTCCATATGTTTTGCCACATTTTAGCTGATTATCAGGGCTTATTTTCCATCCTCTGGCTATGCAGTAGCATGATGAACTATTTCCTGTTGAGCTCCACCACTGTATTAGCCAGCTTTGCACCCCCTTTCCAAGTCTATGGGTTCTCATGAAGTTCTGTCTGAAAACAGATGCTTCTTTGTCATTACTATTCTGTTAACTATTCATACTTGGCCCTGGAAGGGCCTATTTAGGCATGTCAATGTTTGGTATATTACAGCATAGGTTATTTATAACAACAACATTTCAGTCTGACAATCTATATGAGACTGATTCTCTGCAGTAGCTGGACCTTTTCTAGTTAATCTTTGTAAATCAAATGATTCATGCCCTGTTAAACATCTGTCATCAACAGGAAGGATTTTGTGTTTTGTTTCTACCTGACCCAAATGTAATAAATCTTCGACGTTGCGTACTGTATGCTCAGGTTTCCCGAGGCTCAGTGCAACAATGCAGACTTCAAAGTTTATTTATTTGACATTTGATGAGTCACTTCCCTTGTCCCAAAAGCTCCTCACACCTGTACAGAGATGATTACAGGTAGATCTTGCTGGCTCTAATTGTACAATAAATGCTATTTTCAGGCTGTAATGGCAGGCAGTCTGCTCTGGAGACGCCAGTCTGTGATTTTGCTGTCGCCAGGCTCCCCGTGTTTTTCTGCAGACCAGTTGTGATGATGACATGGTTATAGCCTATTCAAAGCAAAACATCAGACATTGCAATCTCAGCTTTAATTTGAAGAAGAAGAAAAGGAACTTGAATTATGAAAAACAAGTTGGTTAAGTTTCTATTCAGCTTATTGAGATGTATTACAATTTGATAAATCCTTGCTTCTTACTTTTTCAATACGTATGCTTGAAGTACCCTTACTTCATTTGTAAAGCAACGCATACCCTACACCGCTGTATGACTTTCCTACTAAAACGAGGACACAGTAAGCTGCCATTACATTTGAGTCGACATCAGTGCATTTTGAATGAATCTATGGTTGTTTATTTAAGGTTGCAAAGATAATAGTGATCGAAAGAACAGTGACCAATTTTGTTCTCATCCCTTGTCTCTTCTTACATTATTTGTTGCTTCCAATCTGCATGTTTGTATATTTGTATCTATGTATGTATATTTATTGTGTGTATGTGTGTACATGTACATATATGTGCGTGTGACTGTGTCTTATATTAGAAAAAAATAAAAAGGCGACTCCTTGCTCATTTGGATTTTAGTGTAATTGCAGTTGGGAGATCAAAGCCAGGCTAGTCGAGTGATGTTCCAGAAGAGAATTTACCACATAGCCATTTTTTCTGCACAGTTTCTGCCGCCTGCTGTTCCTATTTTCCCTCAAGCTAGTCATTGACTACCCCCTGCACATCCCTGCTCGTAAAAAATGATTGAGGAAGTATTTGTCATGTCTTTATGAGTGGGAAGCATTGCGTGATAGAGAATGGCATCTAGAAACGAAAAGAGATTGCCATTTTTCTTTTTATTCAGTTGCTTCACCCTGTTTATGCACATATTTTTTGGATTAGAGAGGATAAAATAAATTACTTCACCGCTAAGAATGCAAACAGTGGCTTTGTCTGGTGGGGTGTCACTGTAAGTCAAACTATTTGTGTTTTAAGACAAACAGGATTTGAATCAGTGTCACTCGTGGAATCATTAAAAAAAATAGAAATAGATTAATATACTTGATCTTTATAGTTTTTGATTTTGTACTTTTTAAAATGTTTTTAATTATTTTTTTAACCTGATCAAATGTCATGTTCCGTGTTTCAATTGGCAAAAGATTCAACGTTTACCACTGTCTATGGTTTACAAGTACCAGCCGAGAAGCAGATTGAAGGGGGGAAACTGTCATTTTAATTTGCACTAAGCATCAAGTGATGTATGTATGTATTTATTTATATATTTCTTCAACGATGATTTTTTTTTTTTTTTTTTAATGTACTTAAAGTAAATGCAAGCTTCTGAGAAGGTGCATTGACCTTTAAAAAGAATGCAAGAACTGGAAAACCTCCAAGTAAGTCCCTCACTCGATTTACAATTAGGGACTGGTCTATGAATGGGAGCTGAGAGCAGCTGTGCCTGTTATCAGGACAGAGTGATCAGATGTTAATCTGTTAGGAGGGGGGGCTCTCCCAGCCTGGCCTCTAGGTGATGCTCTTACAGTGTGGCTTGAAACAGATTCTTAGGCTGAGGATGCATTCCCTGTACCATTTATCTCCCATCTGATCAGTTTGTATTTCTCATGGAAGCCTCCATCTCCCTGTCAGAAATTTTCTTGAGGTTTTTTGCCAGGGGAGCGATGTTTTAGACACACCTGGTTATAACTCAGCTGCAATCTTTAGTTTTCTGTAGGCTGAGTCAGTCAGTGGTCAACAGTCTCTGGAAACATATTCCTGAAATAAAGTTTAATGAACAAAATGTATTAAACTAGATGCATTTCTGAATAGCAATACATTATGTATCATTTAACTGGTGTAAAGAAAAATCTAAAGATACAAAACTTTGTACAGTATGGTTGCTCCAGTCTTACCTGCTCTAATGTAATTGATAGATCTTTATATGATACCGTCAGTGAAGTGCACAAATTGCAGGTGATGGTCTGTTTGTCATACCAGCTATATAACAACAAATGCCAGTGTGTGGCTCCATAGTACTTAAGAAGATACACAAACTCTAAGAAAGAAATGTTGATTAAAAATCGTAAAGCTGGAGTTTGGTTCTACTAACAACTTCAGCAACAGAAAATGCTGCCAAAAGCTTCATACATAAGAATTTAATTGAAACCTAATTGAGTGCAAAAACAGCAGTCTACTCCTGTGTGTGATTACTAGTCTTGAAATTAGGGAAAGATTAGAGACTGCTTTTTAGGCTTATGAATGTTTAATAATTGTGTATTGCTTTTGAAACTAAATTGATGAAATCTAAATTGAAGGACAAGTCACAATATATGATTTATGCATACATGGTTATTTTGAGTATTGCGGTGACAAAACAGTTTTCCTTTTTTCCTTCATAATCCTCTTGTGCTCCCAAAGTGCTAGCTGCGACACACTCCCACCAGAAGGCACAGACTCAGCTGTCTATTAGAAGTTGTAATATAACAGTATCTCCCCCCCACATCAGGTAAGTTTGTAGTGAGTGTTAATGACTTGGAAAGGGCGCACAGTAAAGCATAAACAGATGTTGCTAATAAAGTTCTTCTAGATCTGTTTGTTTGTGTTGAAGTGTCTTGGGGTTCAGGTAACACAAGCTTGCCTCTTACAAGTGTCAAATTTTCACTTTGTCAGGTGAAAAGGCGACACAGGTAGCCTTTGTCGTTACTTGGGAGTGCCATTACATTGTGGTTCTTATCACTAATGAGATCATAACTCCACCCCCCCCCCCCCCCCCCGAGACTCCGTGACCAAATAGACACGTTGTACCTTGATTAACAGCGGTTTGGCTTTTAGTCCAATCATTTTCCAAACCAGTTTATTTTAGGTTAATATTTTCAAGATTAACCTTTCAGAAAAGTGTGATCTATAAATTTGCACTTTTTTGAACTGTGTTAAATAGTTCAAGTTTTCATAATATACAAAGTCCTTCATGGATTAGTGCCTTCCTACCTCAAAGAACTACTTATTCAGTGGGTTCCAAATTGTTCCCTAAGGTCACAAAATGGAGCTATTTTGGTTGCTCAGAAAGCTCTTCTCAAGTAAGAGCCTTCAGTGCTCTGTCTGTGTATCTCCAATCCAGTCGATGTCAGGAATACTGAAACTAGTTTTTTTTTTTTTTTAAGACCTCAAAAGCAAACACACACACATATATATATATATATATATATATATATATATATATATATATATATAAAATATATTCCATGTGCTATTGTGTTGTCTCTGGATGTTACCATGCTCATCAATATCTTCATGGTCCTATTTTTGATGCAAACCATGTCGGTTATATTTGGCATGAAGTGAACTATATATTTATGAACTATATATGCATTTATAATGCATACTAATCCATTTGCATTTTGCTTTTTTAAGATATGAACATAAGAGATTCCTACCTTACCAGGCAAAGGTCAGAATGATTTTCAAAAGAAGAAAAGTTTGATAACACTTATTAGAATTGGTGTTAGCAAGGTTTTTTTAATTTTCAGGGGTCCCCTCCCCTTTCCATGAAGGGAATTAATAACTTAAATAGTAGATGGAGTGATTATGTTAAAAGCAGAAAAAACTATTCCAGTTTTAAAAAACATCCGTGTTCAGTCGCAGTTATTAGACTATTATTTTTCCTCATCAATCTCAAAACGTTTGTAGGGCCAAGTACTCCAAAACTGAAATTAAAATGGTTCTATTACCGCTCTGGAGTGTGCTAAATTCAGGATCTCTACCTTTACCAATTAGCTGGCTTTCATTGCTTTCTTCTGCTCTGTAGCAGGAGCCGGGAGTGGTACTGCATTAATTTGTTTTGGAAAACGGTTACCCCTTTCCACTATGAAACAGCAGGGAGAGCATCTCGGCTAGGTTTACTTGTTATTATAGCGCATACTTGATGATGTTCATGTTTAACCTTTCTTCCTCTAGTGTTTCAATCAGAAGCAAGCCAGAGAAAAGGGGTGTCTATATAGTCATTATCATTGTAGCAACTGGCAATGTTAAAAGGGCTCCTAATAAACGGTGCTGCAGATTAAGCTTTTTCAATGTAACTGTAAAATCGATAAGAGGATCCCCTTTGATTACAACTATGTCTCAAATGCACAGTCTTCTTTCCTCCAATGTGTCATAATGTAAACGCAAAAAGCAGGTTTTGTGTGGTTGTCTATCATTATAACTCAAGAGCTTAGCTTTTGGGGGGGTGTGGGATATTGAGAGTATATGGAATATGCTGTGTTTTTTTTTTTTTTTTTTTTAAGCCTAGCTAATGATATATTTTGATTGTTATTACCAAGACGCATTTTGTTATTTATTATATTCAAGATAAGGTTGTAACAAAATGCATATGTCACAGCAAGTGTCCTGTGGTGGCCTAGTTTAATGAGCTAAATAAATGAATTTTGTGTTGCCACATACGGCTTGTGAAAGCTTGTTATCAGAATGATTGTTGAACTGTTATGAATGGAATGGGATGTTGAAACAGGGCATGATTGGCTGATGTTACATATGTCCTTGATTACCTTCAGTCTGCTTTTATTCTAATAAGTGACATTCTTTGTACTCCCTTGGATGGCTAGACAGTCTGACACGGGATGAGAATAAATATTGCATGTGGTACACATTAAGCTGTCATCTAAGACAGCATTTATAAGAAGTAGCTGGAAAAATTCACAAGAAATTCTGCTGCGCTACAGTTTTCCAGCTCTTGTCACAATTGTCAAAATCTGACATGTTTTTTTTTATTTTTATAGTCAACGGCAATGAAAGCCAACGCGAGTGAATATTTTATGAGACATACTCGACAATGGTTATTGTTTTAATTTTCTCTATATTAATCTTTGAAATTAGAGTAAGCAATATTTTCCCATGGAAAGAGAAGCAAAAGCATAACCTGTATAGCAATAATTATTGATTAATTACTTCGATTGACTGTGGAAAAGCGTTTCGTTTTGAACATTGGGAACTGAATCATTGAGGATTTTAAAATACTGTAGTTTATTTTTGAAGGACCTGAGATGATAATGCTTAGGGTATTTCAGGATTGTGGTTCTTTTATAACTTAATACATAAAAAAAAAAAAAAAAAAATGTACCAGTTAACATTAATGTAGTGAAATGCACTAAAACGTGATTGTAGCTAAAATGAAGAATCCTTTTTAAAAAATAAGTGTATATGTATTTGAGTGTATATTACATGTATATAAAAAATGAACCTTCCAATCTGTAGCTTATGAGGGAAATAAAGAAACTTATGCCGTTCGCTCCATCCCCTCCTCAGCCCTCTAATGACCCTCCATCAGTTCTTAGATTGCAGGACACAGGCTAAGGAAATACAAGTAATCTGCAGGTAACGACAGTGGCTACACTGATGTCCTCAAAAGAATGTACTGCTGGGAGGATGAAAAGCTTCCCATAGATTCTATGACTTTCTAGCCGCAAATCACATCATGAGCTCATATGCGCTTTTTTCCCCCTGGGGTGGGGGGGTGTTTCAGGGGTGGAACACAATAGCATGTATTAGAACGTTCAGCGGGGACTCATTTCGATAGGCATGAAAAAGAAGGAGGAAAAAAAAATCATAAGGTTATTAGTTGATGCATCAGTGCATAGCATCACAGTAAAATAGCAATGTCCAGCAGAGAAATGCACAATACAAAGTCAAACATTTCTGGTTGCGAAGCAGCAAAGAGTCTGTGCCGAGGATAATATGAATGCGGAGTTGATTGTTTGCTTAGGCCACGAAATTGGGATTCAGTGGTAATAAAGTTGTTGCGAGTGGGAGTATCTCCTCTCCTCTTGGGGCTTTACAGTTTTACAGCTCTCAGAGGATTATTCCTCAGTTTTTCGTTTGGTGGAAAATTGCATTTGAAAAGGGTTGTTTATGCCCAGGTGCTGGGCCCCTTTGTCACCTCCTTTTATGGGTTTACCTGCCTAATCACGGTAATATACCTATTTGTATGCATGCAGGTAAGGCTACACAAGAAATAAAGGAGCGGTCGATCCTAGCCATTGGATCAGGTAGCTGCACCTGTATTTTGGGCAGTTAATTGTTTTCCCCTCAAGTATTTTCAGCAGATCAAAGGTATAAATAGCTTGAGGCAACCACAAGCATGTGGAATTTCTTATATTATTCCCCTATCCAAGATTTAGCCAAAAAATGCCAGAGATTTGTATTCAAGCCCCTCTGTAATAGAGTGCAGTGTTAAAAGAATGTCTAAATTAGGTTTATTGCTGGATTGGTATGTCTTTGTTGATGGAAATGGGCATTCAATTAATTATTTCCTGTCATTTTTATTGTTTGAATTCAGGATGTGTGATCGTAAAGTAGGATAAATAACAAAAACTGAAGAAAACTTTTAATTCCCTAGATCATTTATATATTTAATTCAAACTTGGCTGTTACAATGAGGAAGATTGCAGTAGTACACTGTATTCTAAGGTAATGTAAAAGGTGTAGATTCAATGATTTTTGGTCTGTTTCATCTTCCAAAAGGGCAGTATTATTAAAGGACTTGTTGTTTTACCCGTTAGATAATTGAAAAATCTGTATTTATTCATGTGACAGTGTAGCAACCTTCAAAAGTGATCCTTGTTTAACTTCAGTTCTCTGTGATGATCGCTGTAACCTTTTTAATTATTTGAATGTCCTTTTGACATCTGTCAGTATTTGCAGTATATATATATATATATATATATATATATATATATATATATATATATATATATATATATAAGTCAGAGTAAGTTTAGTATGTGCTGTTATTTTGTTTAGTTTTTGTTCCTTATTCATGTAACTCTGACACACTCAACTACCTCTTATCTACAAAGCATGATGGCTGCTTTAGTAATTTGTATTGTTTTAAACTGACAGATAAATGTTGGTAATTGTGAGCATGTAAAACATTTTTTTGGAAAAGGAAAAAAAAAAAAAAGGTAAATTCCCCTTTTTTTATTGGGACATACAAAAAAGGCACAAACATGGTCTGTTCCTAAGTCTTGTTTGAGCTTTTTAAGCAGATGAATGATTAGCAGAAATAATCACCCTGTCAGCCTTAATCACATTAAAACGTGGTTAACATTTAATTTTTCCCACTTAATATGCAAAAATTTCCACTAGATTTGCAGTGAAGGCCATTGAAATTCCATTATAAGAAGAATAAAAATTTCAGGCATCATTTGTTCAGAGAAGGAGGAGGCCTGGACTGGAAACTGCTGAATCTTTCTATCAGTGTAACTGTGAATGATTGCACTGCACACAGATCCACACATTACAATTTCGGTTACGCTGCGATAGGTCAGTCGTCAGGTACTGTTTTTGTGGAAGTTTTCTTCTAGGCTACACATCATTATTCAATGTTTAACACTCGATTGTAGCCCGAAAGAGCAGACTGTTCTGATGTTAAGAAAACTGTAAACAATACCGCTGATATGCTTCTGGTATTTAAATAATTTAAAAGCAAGTGCGAGAAATAATAATAATACTAGTAAAAAAAAAAAAGAGGATTGTTTCACAGACAGGTTTTCAGAATATTTAAATAAACGGAAGATGCAGAGCATTTGACTTTATTAAAGTTTTCAAAGGTTTTTGATTTTCTAGATTAACAAAACGAAATGTATAATGCACTAGTGAGAGTACATCTTACATGTATCAAGAGAAGGTAACACAATTGAACTTTCTACATTTAATGTTCTTTATATAATATATAATATTATATAATGTGTGTGCGTGCGTGTGTGTCCTTGTCCTCATACCACATTGTGATTTCTTACAGAGGTCCTTTCCGGAATGGTTTAGTTTTTCAGACCGTTTTTTGATCATGAAAAGGTGACATCACTTGGACTCCTTTTGTACAAGTACTATTAAAATGTAGCATTAAATAAAGCTGCCCAGTGGGAAATGGCAGTGGGAGGCTTGACCATGGCTTCTAGGGACTATCTGCATGAGAGTGGAGTGGAGGCATGCAGACAAAGGCTGGGCTGGCCTTCCCTCTCAGTCAGCCGTCCAGTGAGGGTGAGGAGTACAGGACGTGAAGGCAGTTGAAGCTGAAACCATCAATACAATAGTACTTAAAATCCATCACACTTTGACAATTTGCTTCACAGGTTGCTAATGTATTTTGCTCTCTTCTTTGCCTATTTCTTTTTGGGTAGAGCTATTTCTGTAAAGTCTGTGTATATGTATAAATATGAGTAAGCAGTTATTTCAGCTGTGATTTCCTGTTATTTTCCAGTAGATAAAGCATTCTTTTTGTTCCTCAAATATATATATATATTTGAACTGTGCCATTGATTGTGACTCGTCTGTGGGTTGTTGTTCAGATTGGAACATATTATAAGGTTATGTGTTTTGCATTAAGATACAACTATTGGCAAAGTTTTGAAACTGGTTTTAAGAGTGATGCTTTGTACGAAACATAAAATCTCTAAATTGATAGAGCGCAGAGCCATAGCTGGGGAATTTGAATACTTTGTTCCTCTTGCAGGGTTTTGTCAGGTCCTGTGTCACTCAGTTTAAAGACCTTCAGACCCCCACGCTCATTTACTGTTCATGTACCATTTCTGCTTTTACATTATGAAAATCATCTGTCAAACACTTTTAGAGAGACTCTTTGTTATTTAGCTTGTGATGCTCAGCACTGTCAAGTTTTCACCAATTATAGTTTCAGGTACAAGGGTCTATTCACTGGATCAAAGCCTCTGACTAGTAGTAGGGGAATGATTTGTGAATCATTATTCAACCGTGTTGCCGAACAGAATACCTGAGGAATGCAAATAATCCTTGAAAGAATAGATCACAAAGCTCTTTAAATGACAAACTACAACTGTTATTATCGAAGATTGGATTCTTAGTAAGAAGCAGTTGTCTTCATCGCTCACCAGTGTGATGCTTTTGTGATTTACCAGTCACACCATGTTCTTTTCTGTACTAGACGTGTGCTGGTATATGTTACAGGAGTGCAAATGACAACTCTAATAAAATTGCCAGGTGCATTGCAGAACTACAGTCCCTGAAATATTAAGTGGTTATGTAACTGCAAAACACGATGTCTTTTTTAATTAGAATAGAAATCAAACTTCAAAATAATGTATATGTTATCACCTTTCTTTGGTAGGGATAAATACTCTATAAAGCAGTTTGTAATGCACTCATATATGATCTGAGACATGATCAAATTATATAGTTTGAGTCAAATCAAAAGTTTGTTTTAATTTGGAATCGTTGCCTTTAGGTGTTCAATAGCATAGCAGCCTTTCCTGATTGATCTTGTAGTTTTAAATGGTGATAAAATGCTCACGTCATGAATACATAGTAATTTGTTCTAGTACTTTAACCATTTTTAAATGGAAATCGGGATTATGTGTAATGACAGGATATTTCTAGAGTAATCTAAGTGTGAGCTCCAGCAGACTGAAGTGTTTTGTGAGCCCATTTTTTGGGATGGGTCCAAACCCCTGGTGAATGGGTGTGTGCCTAATCTCATAATTGCCCCCATCTCCTTCCACTTTGTTGAGAAAGAAAGTCATGATTAACTGCAAGGCTATCTTTGTCCCCTAATGTCAGGTGGCCTGCTGTTACTGCCTCTTGGCCGGGACAATAATTTTGACTCAAGTTGTAAAAAGTCAAAAGAGCTTTTAAATGTCTGAACAGCAAAGACATCCATAAGCGTGAATCCCCCAGTGTCTTCAGTCTGAGTTTTAATGAGTCTGCAGGCGTTTAGATCTCTCTACATTGTGTAAGGTTTGTTTTAATTGTGTACATTTCATATAAGTAATGCACTACTAAAAACAAGCTTTTATTGGATTTTACCAGAGGTCACATGTTACAAAAAACCTATATGGGCAGAGATTTTATGGATGCCAAGTCAACTGTGAGGAATATTGCACAGAACTGGTAAGACCATGGTACATGCTGGTATGATGTGTGTGTGTGTGTAGAGTACTTACACTACAGTGTTACAGTGTGACAGTCCCCTGACCTTGAAGAGGTGCGCACGGAGACGGCATCATAAACACTGCGTGTGCCTATGAATATGGATGTGCCACTCGATAATGAATGTAGCACTGTCATGCGAGCAGCAGATGTTAATGCCACTGCCCTCTTTGTCTACAGGTTGGTAAAAATTAAAGAGTGGGTGGACAGCCATGACCCAGGAGCCCTGGTCATCCCTTTTAGCGGTGGGCTGGAGCTCAAGCTACAAGACATGAGCGATGAGGAAAAAAAGAAGTACACGGAGGAGCACAAGACACAAAGGTTAATTAGCATTCATTTTCCCTGCACTTTATTATCAACTATTTCCTTGCAGTAATTTAATTGCTTGTGCTGATAGAATAATAAATGACAGAGTAATTACCATTATAAAGAAGGAATCCTTCTCTTTACGGTAAGACACAGTGAAAGGATTTATTTTTAAATTAAGTTTTTAACTGTCATCTGTCATCTCTCCATAATTATAAGTTGGCCATTTTTTGTACATTTTTCTTACAATGTAAAAAGTGCTGCCTAAAAATATGATTAAAACTGTCTTACATATATTGAAAATACTGTCCGACAGATTCATAAACTGTGCTCTATTCAACCACAAGTACACTCATTAATTATAGACTATTAGGTAAAATAAAGAATTTCTAAATTACATCGAGTTTTTTTTTTTTTTTTTAACTATTATTTTTGGGCCCGTGTGAATTTAGTCTTTAGATTTTCAAACATTTGAGTTTAAATTAACAGTAGTGTTGATGATGATTTGCATGTGATTTGCTTGCAGGTTATGAGCAGTTTTGTAAGAAATTAATGTCTCAATATGGATTTCTGGCCATCTGAGATGGCTTCTTTTGTTTTTCAACTCCTCAGTGTGTTAACCAAGATCATCAAGACTGGCTATTCGGCTCTCCAGCTTGAATACTTTTTCACCGCCGGACCAGATGAAGTGCGCGCTTGGACCGTCAGGGTACGTTTCAGTCTATCGCCAGCTCTCTCCAGTTCCACACTATTGAATACAGATTGATATCGCAGAGTTTGAAGTTTGTCATGGTAGCGGTTAGCTAGTCATTACAGATGAGGTTTTTGTCCAGGATAACTTTAATTATTTGTGAGCTGTTGAACAGTGAAAGTGGGGCTGCATTGATTGAGGAGGGTAACAATTGATTCTGCCTATTACATACTCTGAATTTTTTCACCCTGTAGAATCTGTCTTCCCTCCTCCTGTGGCCGGAGATAAGGAGCCTGCGTATTGTGCTTGCTTAATCTGTGTGACTGGGTTTGTCTCCAATGAAATTGATGTCGCTTTTCAGTGGCTGTTTGTTTGGGTTACTGGTGGCTTTTTCCCCCTTGTATCTTTGTCACCACTTGCAGTCTGTATTTAAAATGAAAGAATTACAATAATACAGTTGTTAAATTTGTGTAAACAGAAAATATACTTTAAAAGCATATATATATATATATATATATATATATATATATATATATATATAGTGTTATCTTTAATATTTAAACATTTGTATTTCAGCCATTCTTTCTTTTTTTAATTGATTTTATTGTATTGAAGGAGACGCTTAAGGTAAACTTTTACTTTAGTGGAGTGGATGACAGAACAGACTTTTCATTAAATATATTCCGGTATGAAGATTCAATAGAAAAAATAGGCCTATACATTTAATATTAGATTCCTTTGTTGAAAAAGCATGCAAGCCCGGCTGCTTAATCAATTTATTTTCCACTGTGTGTTTCTGTTTGAATTACGAACAAAAAACAATTGCTAAGTTAATCTCTTATAATTGAAACGTGTACATTATTTACCTAAAGGAAAGACAAAACGAGTGCTGTTTTTTTTTTTTCTCTCTCGTGTAACTGATTATAGCTAGCCTTGATTTTATGTGAGGGGCATTTAGTCAGGTAAGCATCACTGAGTAACTATATTAACCCAATACATCTTTTATTATAAAAACTGCATTCTGTAATGTCAGGCTCTTTAGCACTTTAACATGCTTTATTAGGCAGCCTTGAGGTCACCATTATCTATCAGCCTACTCTGCATGGTTATATGTGCACAGAATGTATACCCTTGTAATTCACCATATGGAAAAATCACATTCTAATGTATTTTTCCCCACCTAGACAAACCTTGATGCTGATTTATGGTAGTTATACTTACAAGTGCTCTGTCAATGAAATTACATGGGGATGGTAATATATTGGAGTCATTAAATACACATCATTCTTTGGCATGAAATATGTTGACCCTGACCTTATTATATACATAATTAAAAATTGCTTAGCAGTTCCTGAACAAAATGCTGGATTGAACTGTATTTATAGACAGAAGTCATAAAAACGGAAAGTGGGATGTTTTTGTTTAAGTCGACTATTTCGGTATGCTTTTCTGTCCTCTGTATCATACGCTCTTCGTTTCACGTGTTATGAAGTGGCTGATTTAAATAGTCTATAATAAATCTTCTGGAGGACCTTTTGACATCCCATTTAGCCTCAATTGTTCTTCCTGAGACACCGCAATAAAGGTTTATAAACATGAGAGAGAAGGGTTAACGTGGAGGATTTATTGATTTTTATATTTTGAGTTCATTTGTGATATGAGGGCTCCGGACATGTATCTATAAAATCCCGTGCCACTGTATATTTGAAAACTGCTAGGTTTGATCCACAGAGGTCAATAAATTCAATTATAATCTCAGTTTCTGTAACCAAAACATCACCTTGGACACCAGAGATGATCAGAGGCTAAGCTGAAACCCACAATGAAACAAGATTGCTTCAGCTGAAATCAATACCACCTCGAAATCTGTATCAAAAATTGCTGCCTTGCATTGATAGCAGCAGTGCACCCTTATCTTGAGTGAACGCAGCCCTGTGAGGAGCATCTGAACAGGATTCCAATATCAGGAGCCGAGTGATTGTACTCATGGCATGCCAAGCGACATGAAGCAATGTTTCTGCGAATCCTGATTCGGTATCAAAAGAGGTGACAGTCTGCGCCGTAATCCATCTTCTTAAAAACAATTAATTTTCTTTGTTTTGTTTTTTTCTTTCTTTTTCTTTTTTTGTTTTTTTTGACAGAAAGGGACGAAGGCACCACAGGCTGCTGGGAAGATCCACACCGATTTCGAAAAGGGGTTCATTATGGCTGAAGTAATGAAATTTGCTGATTTTAAAGAAGAAGGCTCGGAGAACGCTGTCAAGGTGAGATATTTCTTTCGGAGCCGCTTCAACATCACTTTCCGGTGAGAGAAGTCTCTTGCGATCACTGGATCTGACAGTCACTTTGGGTTTTTCACTAGGCAGCCACTACAAATGTACTTCACCTTTACACAGGGGAAGAAATTACCACATATTCTCTCACTATAGATCTGACAAGATAACAGACTCCATGACTAAATGCCTTCATTTCCCACATACGTGTAGGCTCGGTCCTAATCAGACTGATATTTAAGAGGCTTCTTCAAAGTTTTTTTTTTTTTTTTTTTTCTCCTCCTTGTAATTTAAACTAGGTTGTCTAAAAAAAGGATAGCGTGTGGAACTTGAAACTTCTCTTCAAGTCTCTCTGAATATTTGCTGTCAGCTCGTAAGCTACTGTAGCACAATGATAGTGATCTGAAAAGGCAAGTTAAATAAAGTGTGTAATTCTTAACATAAGAACAGTTTCATGGATGAATAACAGATAAGTGGCTTATATATCTCCTTTTATAGCTAGTCATGTGTTTTGACCTTTTTAGTGGCCCGTGTTGTTTTTAAACCGTACAGCCATAAGAGTCAAAGCCGTCAATTTATGTGTGGTTGAACTTATAAACATGAATACCTGTGCAATAAATATACCAGGTGAGTATAGCATTGGTCATTTCCATATGTTTGAGTGCTTTTTGGGTTTCTGCAGTAGCAGATGAAGGTTTTCTCCCTGCTTAGGCTTTACAGCATATAACTTCCCCCTAGTGAGGTATCATTATATGTTGGATTGTTTCTTTGAGTGCCTTAAGGCAAGGAATACTAGTCTCCACAACTTTCTGTCATCATAGGTAATTCACAACCTAGAGCAGGATTTAACTGTCTGGATAAGTGGTTTATCTTTGTATTCTTGTACCTTGAGGATGCAAAATGTACATGTGTCAACTGTGGTTAACAGGTGTGTCTAAAGGAAGTTGTTTAGATGACATGACGAGAAAATAAATTGATTTGAGTTAGACAGGTGACTGACATCAGTTGTGTAATGTTAGGCAGAATAAAGCAAACAATGATTGTGTTGTCTTAATATTTCATTCAGCTTAAAACAAAACAGATGTAGTGTGTCAGGTGCTCAGAAGAACAGGTTTGATCAGAAACGCCGGTATGAATATGGAGCTCCACTTGAACACTTTATAGACCTTGTCATCATGAGAAATGCTTGGCTGTATTACTGTGGATCTTGTGCACAGTGGAAAAGTGATGGTTTGTTTCCTTCAAACTCTTGAAGAGAACAAGGAAATATCTTTTTGGTCTTCTGCTGTGGGTTTAGGAGCATATACACTGAACAGTTTTGACCTGATTTAAGTGTGTTAGTGCTGTCGTATTTCACTAAATAATCCTGTGATTCGATGATTTAACTACATTGTATTAAATCATCTCCCTCCCTGTGTAAGTCTGAAGGTATTCATCTATGAATATTATATTTATTTTAGATACTAAAGTACCTCTCTGTGATGGCATGTCAATTTATTCAATTTATTAATTCAATTAATGTTAGCAACAGAGTTCAGATGCATCAGAATTCATATTGTACTTTTATTTATTTATTTATTTATTTCTGAAATTCAATAGTCTTTTACCCTGAAGTAAATGTTTTTATTTACTGGGGGGGAAAAAAACTGTTGGATTAGAAAAACTTTTCAGTTAGTAAGACACCTGCAGGAATCTGAAATAACTACAGATTATGTGGTGGTTTGTGGCTCATATATTCCCATCACAGGTTGATCCCTTAAAATCCTGTTGTTCTTGGTATTAGGTCTTAATTGAAGCTAACTCTTTAACCCTAAACTGTGATACAACAGTGAACATACTTGAGGACATACCAGGCCATCCTTACTAATGTATACAATGGATAAATTGCTTTTTTGTCCAAACACATTTTCTTGTAGCAATGACATACAAATGTATGTGTAAGAAAATATATGTAACTGTCCTATATGTAATCTTTTTAATTATGTGAAACAAGATTGGACTAAAAAAAAAATACAAACTATAGACCAAAATAAATTGACATTTTCTTCCACTTTTATATTCAAATTAGTTTTCCTTTACATCATAAATGATCTAAAATAAGATGCAGTGCCTCATTAATCCAGACATATCTCATGATGCAAGGTGGTTTACTTTCACACAGATTTTTTTTGTTATTTTTAATATCTCCGACTTTAAAAGTTTATTTCTGTATTTTTATAAAACTATTTAATAAACACACAAACTGTCAATGTAACCTTTTTCAATATATTTGTAATCAAAGAGAGCATATTACTGTATGAAATGAATGTCATCATGTGTAATGTGTAAACCGCTCTCAGGGATTTGATGGCAATGTTTTCACCACACATTGCAGTGGATTAGTTTTAACTGCTCCTCTGAGCCAAAGCCAGCACCCTTCTGATGATTGGAGAGAGCATACAACCACTGAATTCCCACTGTTTGACTGGAGTGATGGAGATTTTAAATATTAGATACCAAGTGCTAATGCTCAGATGGGCCGGTTAAGATTGAAGAAAAGCGTGTGTTTTTTCTTTTCTTTTTTTTCTTTCTTTCTGAATTTAAGGGGAGTTTTTTTTTAGCTGGGCTAAGTGCTTGTATCATGGATTGATGAGGGGGTGGGGGATCTCCTTTTTTAAGATTTCCATAAACAGCTGACAGTACTAATTAGATATTTTAAATTCCTTCAACAAGACAGGCTAATTTAGGTGGGTGCTGTAGTACTCTTCATAAATCTAAACACTGAGCAACATCAATTGGCGTGTTAGTGAAATTCCCTAAGTTAATGCTGCCGGTCATAAAATGCAGCGAAGAGAGATCAGAGCCTAGGTTTCCCTGCGTGTTATCGGGTTAATCCTTTTTTTTTTTTTTTTTATTATTTATTAAAGTTGATTTATGTGTGGAGCACAAGTACAGCATAGCTAATACTATTTAAAGTCACTAGTATGAACTAGACGTTGAATAGCTATGTGTGGGCTTTATAGTGTACAGGGATATCACATTATTAGTAATCATATCTGCTTAGGCAAAGCTTGCTCCAGATGGCTGCTTTCAAGTGCAAATGAACTGGTTAGACGTGTCTAGTTTAATACATACTCAGGAATCACAAATAGCCATTGATTTTTTTTTTTCTCCCCTCCAACCAGTGTTTCTGGTGGTATTGAGAATGGATTAAATGGTCTCCAGAGCATTTAAAAGGAACATTGATTCTTTTAATTAATTGTACACTCTGTACAACCAGAATGCATAAACTATGGCGTATTAGCACATCAAGTGAATTATATCCAGTTTGACGGGTAGGGGGTGGGGGTGGAAAATGTAGCGAATATATATTAAAGAAACCCAAAAGTTTATTTTTACAGTACTGATGCTTTTGATTTAATCACGTCTTTACACATTGCCTAGAAAAAGCATACATTTAGTCGTGGAGTCTCAATATGAGAAAGATGGATTGTGTATGTGTGTGCGCATGTGAATCTATCTGTATCTAGATCTGTGTGTGTATGTTACGTACTTGCTTGTTTTCCCCCTTCATGATATATATTTTTGTTTGTTTCACAGTCTGTGGGAAAATACAGACAACTGGGCAGGAACTACACTGTGGAAGATGGAGATATTATCTTTTTTAAATTCAACACCCCAAACCAGCCCAAGAAGAAGTGACCTGAAACAGAGTTTGACGAATAAACTGTGCAAGGGGAGTGGGGGTGGGGTGGGGTGGGGTGGAGCGGGGGGGGTGTTCATTGTTTTTGAAAGAATTAGCAGGAAAGAGGGATTGGTGCCCGCCGTCTCCCTTCCCAAGCACACACTCTGTTTGTTTGGGGTTTCAATAATACAGCTCCCGGAAGCACAGGTCTACTAAATGTTGACAGCTTTGCTATTTAAGATTAGGACGCCACTCCAAATTGTAGAAGCATTTGAGGAACCATATTACTCTCATGATACTTCATTAATCTCCATCATGTAAGCCAAACTTGACACATTTGACAGCAGGGACAATGCAGCTTGCTCCTTTCTGAATCTACAGATAATGCATGTTTTACAGTACCCCAGATGTCTACACTCAATAAAACATTTGACAAAACCAGCCTGTGTGTGTTTGGGGATGTCTGTATTGACTGGCGGCGGTGTGCTGAATGTGATATGGCACCTGGTGTAAGCTGATTACAGAATTAAAAGACGAGGGTGATGGAGAGACTGGCAACGTGGGGCAGCTGTAATTGTATCTTTAAAGTGATTCTTTTATTGGATTGGAAAGGGTAGGATACTGACGATTTCATACAGGGAAGAAAGGGGGGGATCCTGCTGTTTCTTCCCTCATTGGACAGGTGAATGTGAATGAACACTCTTTGTAGAGTTTGAACACTGTACCGCTTTTGTTGCTTTTGGTGGTAATACACTTTTTGAAGGGGGAAATATACAGAATGTTATTAATTGCAAAGTATATTTTGTGATTTAGTTCCATAATGTAAGGCTTATGAAATATAGTGAGATTTAAAAAAATGGTTTATATAGGGTTGGTTCAGGGCAACGTATCTGTTGTATATTAACAGCTTCAATATACTTTTGAATATATTTTTGATTTTCAATCTCACTGACTTGATGTATGAGCTTCCTTGCCCATTTCTCAGTTCTACAAAATAAGTTGTAATTTTCAGTTTATACTTTTGTGGCTTTTCATCTATTTAGATTTTGTGGGGAAGGATAAAAACAAAAAAAAATAAAGCTATTAACTGATGAATGTAGCTTGTCTGAGGGGTAATCAGTGATATTATGAAGATAACTTTGTAACTTTTTTTGACAGTGTTCTTTTTGAAGTAGGTTAATCATCAGAAGCACTCAAACAATAAATCAACTTAAGATGCATATATATCCACCCAGAGTGTGAGTCAATAATGCATACATATGTCATGTATTACTGTCTTCAATATGTATTGTTCATCTGTTCATAAAAAAAAAAAAAAATTCATATTATTGCCAGATGACAGATTTAATTTTATTCCCCCCTCTTCACTGTATTTGTACGCTTACAAGAAGCATTTATGCTAATAGAATTGTGTGACTTCTGTACAACTGCGAAGCAAGATTGCCCACACCACAGGAGTGAGAAAACTGAGCAAATCAGCCCTCTCACAAGAATATTTTTCAAACATAAATAACCCATTCTGAATAGGGAATAAAATGGTGCATTGATGGTGGTGTAGAGATTGAATAAAAATGGTCATTTTGTAGGAATGATGCTATATGCAAGAGTTTCAGCAAAAGTATGCATTTACAAAATACACCATATACATAATTTTTTGTTTGTTAAAGATAGTGTTTAATACTTGAATTCTATTGTCTCACTTTCTGTAAGCAGCCCAAATAAAAAAATAAAATGCCAAAAATCATTTTACTAATAATTCGGCGAAATAGCACTAGATTGAAGGGGGAGCATTTAGTGTTAACATATTCATGTTGACAGATAGAAATCATACAAGTGTATAAAAAACTAAAGGAATGCTCGGCTTATTTTCCATACAAAAAGGTTTGCAATCTATATTTATGTAGGCAAAAGCCTGTTATTGCCCACTTAGATCTGCTATGCGCAGTAGGAGGTTGTACCAGATCTCACAAAGAAAGACTGCCCACGTTCTGCATACAGAAAAAGAACAGTTATAATCTGGGAAGCTTGTGTAAGGGCATCTTTAATTAGCAGCACTCTCAAGCCTGGAAGTGGGGTTGATTTTGAGCTTTGCACTGGCCTTCCTTTGCAGGTACAATTGGATACATTTCTTGGGTTCCTACAATACAGAATTGTTTACTGCTTTTAGGAGTCCAGATGATTACAGAGAATCTCCCCTGGGTCCCTCGGGTAACTATCTCTTTCCCAGTATTGCCTGGAACTGTGATACAGGCAAATGTAGGAATGCATCGCACATATTCGCTAAATGGAAAGGGATGTGTAGGGCAAAGAATGTCCTAGAGACTTGCTGTTAAATGCCTGGCCAAGTTCGAACGCCACACTTGTATTGCCTGCTAATGTTGATGGTGAAATGTCATGGAGAAGCGATGATCCTCAAGGTATACTCATCATTGCACTGTGCTGTGGTCAAAGGATGTTGGTCAGCCCTTCTGTATGGATATGTTTTGCATTTGCATGTGAGAAAATGTATACTGAGTTTTTTCCCCTATGTTTACAGGAAAAAGTCAAATGTAAGTTGTGAGCCCCACATTTTGTGTGCTTATCTGTTATCTTATGTGACTAGCAGTTTCTAACCCAAGGAGTTGGTTCAATCCAAGTGGGCAGAGAACAGTATCGGTGCACTGTGAGAGAGAGCTCTAATCTGAATGATGGTGGTTGTATCTATTTCCGCAGGCAAATCATCTTCCCAGCAAGTGAGTATTCCAAGACGTGCATCAAGCACAACCTCTTTTTTTCAGTGGTCAACTCCATTCGGCTAAACATCGCCATGTTATCAGCGATCGTTTCATGAAATTGCAGCGCTTAAGGTAATGTTGCTAGTTTTAGGCAGAGTGATTTGTGCCAAGTAAAATCCTCCACTGAGGCCGAGACTGCTCGGGCCAAGACCAAATCGCAGTAACTACAAGAGCGTTTAAAGTATCTTCGCTTTCTCCATCTAGCCATTCTCCCTTGGACCAGATGCTGTTTCACTTTTGATGCAGTAAGTAATTTAAATATTTATGTTAAGAGATAAAGAAAGAGGCATCCAGATTAATACTCATCTTGAAGGAGCCATTTGTGGTCCTATCAGCCTGAGAAGTCAATGAACCTGTTAAAAGCCAACAGGAAATGCCTCCCAAGTTATCAAAGCCATAGTAGGAATCACTAAGTACTTGCACATGAATAAACTTGAAAATCTGCTATTTTGAAATAAGTGTAACTATTTTTGACAGATATGCTGATGATGCAAACTATGTTGGTACTTGGGCAAATTCATGAGATTATTTGTATCGAAAAATACTGCGTGCATCTCCATGTACTAACTAAATCGATTTTTAGATGCACTTTCCCAAGAGTACAAATACATCTACAGGCTACTGTATATAACATCATGTCAAACACTTCCTGTTGCAGTATAAAACATTTAATTTCTTCAGATTTGTTACATTATTGTTTTGATTGTTTCATCTATGGCAGTGTCCTTAAATTCATACCGGGTGTGTCACGCATTAAATAGATTTTTCCTCTTCGGGATCTGCAAACATGTGGGAAGAGTCAGGATTGCTTGTCCTACACATTCCGTACGTTCATAAGGCCAACTGGCAGTTAGTAATAGTTTTTGTGCCTTGTTTTTCACAGACTCTTTGGTTGTAACCATATGCTGTCTCCAGTTTGGGAGTCATTTCTGATGTTTTTTTCTTATAAAGGGAGCTGTGATGGTGTCAGCCAGGACTTAAAACCAACATTCTAGCAATCTCGGGATTTAATGTGTGCGAGATTTACGAGTTGTTTGCTGTGGTTTAGCTGTACTGTTTTGTTTTTATACAATGGCAGTAATATTTAACAAACGATAATAAAATTATTTTAAAATGTGGCGATGCACCCCCTAAGTCAAAATACCATAACATATTTTGGTCTTAAAGTCATCTTGCAATCCAACCATTGTGGACTTACCCAATACTAACCGGCTGGCTTTCAAAGGACTGAAACAAAACACATTGGCAGAAACCTTTTTTTCCTTCACTTTTTCATTTCTGGTATTGCCACATTGATAATGACACTACATGTTACACAAATATAATTGAAAACCATCTCAATTCTACCAATTTAAGTCATTATAATATAATCAATCTTATTTGTAACATTTTTCACTACCAAAAAAAACAGGTGTTTGACACTGTTAATTTCCCATTTGGGTTGCATTATCTGTTATAATGAAATGCAAAACACAAAAACCTAGGAAATGACATGCTGGTATATTGGTTTTGATGGAGTTAATTAAGGAGAGTTTTATTAGACTGTAGGTCCTGTATTCTTCCTTTGCAACTTTCTCCATAACTATATATAAGATACATGGCCCGCTAAAGATCAGGTAAACTGCCTTGGATAAATCTTCAAAATGAATAAAAACATCCATAATGATAATTGTTATTGTTTTTATTTGTATTATAATTATTGTAAGAGTTGGAGATGAGACCTGAGCTATAAAATAAGTAAAACCAATCACTGTTTAATAATTACTGTTAATCAGCTTATTGCTAGTTAAAGATTTAAAGATACAAAATGGAGACATAAATGTGAAATGATAAAAACGTAAGCATGCTGTCCTAAATCTTCCTACTAATCTGATAACATTAATAATAGGTTTACATTAATAACAACCAACTTAAATGCAGTTGTAAGCCTTTAACTTCAGCTAACTTAGCTTCAATTTTTGTGTTCATAAGAAAAACAGAAGATATTGGTTTTAGTTAGATTAAAACATTGATTTGAATTTTCTATTTGTTCGAGGAAATGGGACAATGTGATTGGTGACTAGTAGGACTTTATTTGTATCTCCTGGTTCAAATCCTCACTGTCAGGATCATCAATCAAGCGGTGCCACTGTGCCCAGAGGCAAACCACAGTGGCACCAGCCCAAGACTGGCAGTAAGTATAAAGAGAACTAAAGAAACTAAACACATGAAAGGCAAAAGCCTGTGATGATAAATCATGTAAGTTCAGTGTTAACCAGAAAGCATTGAGTCACTCTTGAAAGGATACATAATTCCTTTCATAAAACATTTTAGGATAAGCGGCAAATAAATAAATCGACATCAATGACATTCTAAAGACGACTTTTGAACATATAATGAAGGGCAAATACATTGATTAAGAATCCTGTTTCCTAAAGAATGCAAGTTCTGTTTTGCTCTGTGCCACAACTGTAGGCTGTTTGATGTCGTGTGGAAATGTGTTGCGACTCCAACCCAATTAAAAGACGTTTGTGAAGGTAGAAGCTCTGTATAATGTCTTGGAGATCTTTAAGGTGTGTGAATACAAATGGGCAATTGTTCAAGAACCTACCTATTGTCCAGGAGGTGTTTCTTGAGATTATTTCACAGAGATTAAAAAAAAGTGACTATTAATATTGATACATTGAAGGAGAGCTAGTCTTTACTTTAGATTTGAAAACTAAACCTCAAAAAAGTTGAGTCAGTTGCTGAATCCTTTGTATTGTGCAACTGACATTGACAACCATTATTAAAATATTCTGTGTACGGTGAATATATCGTTTTAAAGATGGGCAACAGTAACTGTTGGAACAGGAGCAACATAACTGAATGTGGTGATTTACTGCTTTCTCCTTGGGGCTGAATAAACATGCAATAGAGAGTGTCATTCTTTTGATTAATTCCTACAAAACATCCTCAATAGAAGGAGTGTCCGAGTCTTATGGAGACACTTGCCCCAGGCTGCTGACACCTTCTCCGGCTCTACGCCACAATCTCGGGTTAGCAATGAAAGGTAAGGAGGTCCAAAGTGTGTAACACTGTTTTTGAATTCAGTGTAATTTGCATTCTTTCCTGACAAGGGAATATCAAATTTGAAGTACTTTAGTAGACGAAAATATGGTTTGTTTGTGTTAATTTGTCTGGCTAATTTTGTTAGAGCCACTCGAATCTGATTTTGGAGTCAGTTGAACTTGGTAAATTAATCATGCTTTATTGTTCTCAATACTCTTTTGGCAATGGTGTTTACCATCAATTTATATTAATTGGGTATTGTTATTATTAATAATAATGATATTACCCAATGAATATAAATTGATGGTAAACACCATTGCATTGCAATATAATAATATTGATCTTGTTCTCATTGTTCTTGTTAAAACAGTTTATTTTTGTTTGATTTCTGCACAGTTTTACTGCTTATTTGATTGGATGTAGATTCTTTTTATCAATATAATAGTGCCTGGAAATGTTATCTTTGTTAGCGCCTTATCATACAGAGTTGTAGTTTAAACTTTATTAATATATCTGTATAATTGTATATGAGTTATGTAGAAAAAGGAATGTAAAAAATAAAAATGCGTTACAGTAGAAATCATGAGTATATCTGAGGAAGATTAAATAATTCATAATTTATATGCAGATATTTTAAGGGTTAATGGTCAACACAGCCTTATCAGAACCAAACCACCAGGGGGCAGCATTTCCTGTTTACTGTTTTAATTATTACAAGGTGTATTTATTAATTTAGCCTTAATCCTGTTTATTTTATTGAGAGTATTGTGTGTGTGTGTGTGTGTGTGTGTGTGTTGTGTGAATTAAAACAAATTAAATACAGGAGCAATGAGCAATGGAATAAGATCATTTTCTAACACATGAATGTCCCTTACAAATGTTAAAAATGTTACAAATTTAGCACATCTTAAACAATATTAATTAAAAAAAAAGTTATTACTATATTTTAAGAGAGTACGATTTTTTCAGATAGAAAATTGTTTAACACAAAGGTAGTAATATATACAGTTCTCACTTAAGACTTTTTTAATATTGCAAAATGTAAATCAGTATTTTGTAGAGCTGTCGCAGGAGGTTGTATTTGACATTACAATTAAATATGAACTATCCTATTGTAAATGTAGAGCTAACAAAAGGTTTCTAAAACTGCATATGAGAGGAAAATTATACATTTTGATCAAACGTATTTATAAATAGTTAAGTCTGCCGTAAAATATATATAAAATATATATAAAATATGTTTTTATATATGCTCAGTGCCTGGTAATCTTCATAAGGATTTGACCCTTTAAAATTATAGAGCAGAACATGGCACAAGTAATGAATGAAGACTGCAAAAAAAGGCTCATTTGTTTAAGTTTTAATAACATAGCTTATTTGAAACTGCTATTATAACACCTGTTGAACAGTTAATGAAGTAACTGGAAAAAACCAATCAGTCGAGCAGAATGGTTTTGCACGTACTAGATAAAGTAGGCTTTTGCAGTTAATTTACTAAGATCTGATGATAGAAGCTGCTTCCTGTGACCTACATTTTTCACAGATGTAGAAACCTTTACATGTTTGGCTTCTTGAAATAGATATCATTCAAATATATAACATACGCTATCTTTCCAGGGAACATATATGACATTTTATTAGTTGTAAGCTAAAAGAATGTTACAGTTACTATAATGAACATATCTAGTGCCAGTGTTATGCAGACTTTTTGCTTATTGACTAATGCTACAGCTAACTTTAATTAGTTATGTTTTACTTCCCTCGCTGCAGATGAACTAATGAGACCGAAGGAGAAGTCTTGTTATGTAAACATTTTTAAGGCCTTTGTTATGTTTCTGTCAGTGATTAACAGTCCAACTCACCTGATAAGGACCTGCTCCACATATTAGCGAGGTATGAATGAGCAGGAACAATCGCCACTAAAAATTCCTAGTACGTGACTTCTATACATTATGACCTGCAAGCTTTATGCGGCTGTCTGTCAATCAAAGCAATGTGACACTATGACCATGTTCTGAAATGATATGATTCTTTAGTACATGCCTATCAGCTTAGTGAAATTAAACACTTGGGCTCTTTTTACAGCACTGTTCAGTCTGAAGTGATGTGTTTCAAAGAAATCTAAAGAAATTCAGCTCTGCCTTTAAATAGCTCTGCTGCGCTCCATCTTCAGAAATCAAGCCTAGTGAATAAAATCAATTAAAGAGTCCCATTTCAAATGATCACGTTTTGCAGCCGTCAGATTCAAGAACTGTTCCCCGTAGTGATAAAGAAATATCAATTAACTGTATTTGCAGTGTAAGCTTTTTTTTTTTTTTTTTTTTTTAAGCTTCATAATTTATTATACAGTCATTTTCAGAGGGTCTGTAGAATACTGAAATGAGGAAGAAAGAACTGGGGACGGGTTCTGATGAAGAAATCTCTGTTCTCCCCCTTCCAAATCCCATTCGATTTAAACTAATATATGCCTTGGAAAGAAAATTGTAACCAATAAACAAGCACAAAAAAAGATTCATTATGAAACACTGTATGTCAACCATTAAAAACAAGGCAGAATACATATATATTTTTAATATAACTGAAATACATGTCACTCTTTAGTTGGGTGAACCTTTTATTTAAGAATAAAAGGTATCTGACTTGGTGTTTGTCTAATTTTATGTTCGAATATGTGTTTTAATAATATCCAATTAAATTTAATTACAATTAAAATAAACATAAATTTACAATAAAAATGTTTCTTCACAGTAACTGACACTTTTAATTAATCTGCAGCATTTACCAAAACGCTTAGTTCGACTATATGAAAAATACCATGACCGTGTTGATTACAGAAACTGTATTTGGGGGTTATTTCTGCCAAGTGGATGTTCAATGGGTTGACACAATGTAAAGAAAGGAGAAGGGGGATGCAGTTCTACACATTGGGCATAGCATTGGGCAAACTGCCAACAGGACTGAGGAATCACTCTCTGCAGATGGGAGTAGTTTTCAGATGTGAGCAGAACATCTCCAGAGACTCATTCAAGCAGTCTTAACTAAAGGATCTGAGAGAGGGACACTGCAGTAATCAAGACACTACAGAAACATCCCAGGGTATCAGCTGGGCACAGGCCAAATTACTGACCGAGGGTTCTGAGAATGGCACATGGCACAGCAGCTGGATGCGTGGCATTGAAGAACCCGTTTGTGTACGGTAAGAGTTGTAAATCCCATTTATTAATTTCTGTTGGGGAATTAATTATTAGTGCCCTGGTTTCGTTTCCCCCAACCCTGTGAAAAAATTCACATTCTCTACACCCAATGGGAAAAAGCTTATATATATATGAAACATGCCATTGTGGGAGGGTACTTTGGTCAGGATTTGGGACACTTCCTCACATTCAAATTGGCGGGTACAAAATGAAACGGGCACAAATGTGAGCTAACGAGCGAATGTGTTGCATCGCCAAGAAAAACAGGTTAAACGAAAGTGACATAATCATGTCATTTAAATGATCATTTCTGTCTCTATTCATAATGGAACATGTTCTTTCTATGGAGCTCGGTCGTGGATTAACCCTTTTGGAGCCAAACCGTGGCATTAACAATTTCATGAACGTTTGCATATTTGATTGCATAAATACAGCAGCTGTCTGCGCTCACGTGATGCGGGATTCGTGTTGCTGGTTGATTATTTGTGACCTTTGCTGTTCATCACTGGCCTGTAATTAAGGAGGAGGGGCCTCCCGTGACCCCCTGCTGAGACTCAGATGTGTTCAGTGAATCCAGTCCAGGTCACAATCACAGACGACTTTGGGAATGAATAAAACTAGGTCATCTTTCTCTTTCACACCAGATAAAAGAATTCCACCATTGTCTGCAACTTACTTTATGGTAATATAAGAACAGGGGACCTAGTGCAAAGAAACTGCTACTTACTTAATTTGGATTTAGTACAAAAATAATTTTAATGTCCTTCAATTTCCATTTATATTTGTATTTCTATTATTGTAATAATTTGATTATTAATTTGTATTAATCAACTTTCTCCAAACACCTAAGGCTTCCAGACACTAATAGAGGACTGAAAATATCTGCTGGTGACTTTCTCCACACCATTATCCACACATCTCAAGCAAGCAAACAATATCTGTATATTCATCTGACCAAAGGACTTTGCTTTAGCATCTGGCTTGTAAACTCTGTCAGTGAAGGGATTCTATCCAGTAGACAAACCATTTCTCGTTCCCTCTTTTCTTTTGTATTTATACAGACATCTTAATATAATATTCTTCATCTAGCAACACAACATCTGAAACCTGTGATTTATTTGTTTGTTTAACCTATAACCAGAATACATACCAAACAAGAAGTACAAACTTTCTGTGCACCACTCGCATTCACAAACAAACATCATAGGAAGTTAAGACGTGTAGCGCTGTCATAATAATTGCCTCAGACAGTGTACAGATGTGCTCTGAGGTGGAAAAATTACTTCAGGCTCCGAATGTTTCGACAGACACCTGAAACGCGGAGTTTAGCAGAAAGCTTTTATGTGCATCTTCAGACATTCTGCCTTCTGTGAGAGTGCTTCACCGTGAACTCCCAAGGGCAGCATTTTCCTCTGTGGCCTAGATGAGAGCCTATAGGTGTTTTTTCCCCCTTTAGTCTGGCTTTCCATCTTCTGATTTCAAGGTGAATGTGACCTTGAGCCAGAAGAGTGGAAGCTGAGTTTGATAGTTTTAAGTGTCGCGGGGGTACTGTGCCTTTCCTTTAACTATTTAACTATGCTGTATCTGTGAAACACGGGAGGGCATACCCCGGGAAAAACCTGCCATCACCTGCAGAGGCCTAACCTCCAACGAACCCTTCTGTATTGATCTCTGACTTGTTCTGTGTCCTTGTTCCTGGCCTTTCCTGTGTTTGTCATTGAGACACATTTCATATTCTGCCCACATTCCTCCCCGCTGCACCATTTTGAAGCATCCCTCTGAGGCCCCATTTATCATGTCCTACAAGGTGTCTCCTGTGCGGCACTTTTGCTCAACAGGGTCACTTCTCTCTCAGAGTGGTCTTTATGAACAAAACTGTCAATATGTTAATGCAACACAACACCTCCAGACCCTTCTCTTTTTCGAGCAGCAGCAACATTCAGTCACACAGAAACAGAAACATGCTCTCACAATGCCTTGCTTATTATTGGACACTGATTTCCAATTAACGCTTTGTCCACAACATATCTAGATCAAGCACTGGCAGCCCACTGGTATCTGCTAATGATAAAAGAAAGGGGGAACGTTGATTCCCCGTTTGTGTCTGTGCTTTAAGAGTTTGTACTGGAAAAGGGAAATTGGATTTAAACATATTTTTAACAGTATCAGTCTCACCAGAGCATATTGGCAGATCAGAAAGGAGAGCGAACCTATACTGTTCTCTGTGGACAGAGTTATTACAGTGCTTTATTTTTCAGTGCTGTGATTACCAAATATCATACGCACTGGAAATCAGGGCCCAGAAAACATTTGGAAAGGGTTAATGTAAACACAACACATGCTGGTGCTATTATTTCTAACAACAAAACACACACAGAATAAGCCTTACACTTGGGAGTGTACAGTTGTATGGTCTGGCATGACAGCCTCTCTTCTGTGCACAAAACACACAGGAATAATGCCAGCCACGTCCTCTAGATTGTTTTCCTGAGATTCAGTAAATTTGCAAAATCTCATTTTTCACCACCCTACTGCACTTTCTGTGCTAATTAAAGCTGAGGTTAACAAGCTGTTAAAATATGCTAAGCGATGTGTTGAGATTACAGCTGATGCACACAGGCATGTGAGCCAGGGTGGCTTGCAAAGATTGTCTGCAAACACTGTTCAGGGAAATGTGCTGTCAGAACAGCAGAACACAGTCTACAGCAACCTTAGTTTTACTCAAAACATCCCTGTTTTACAAATTCAAAGAGAACCTTGTCAAAGCCCCCAAAGCATCTGTTAGAATCCACAAGGACTTGCGGTAAAAGAATGCTGAGATCTTTCATGTTATAAAAGTCGATACACAGCATTCTCTACTGGTGCAATTATTGGAATAGAATCAATCAATAACACCAATACATTCTGGCATTCAATGTTTCTGCTCTACTTCTCAAATGGTTCAAGTTGCCTGTGTGTGTTGGCTTGCAAACTAATATATTGGGGGGAAACCTAAAAACACACTCGCTGCATTTTAAAGAACTTCAGATTTAGTATATAAAGCCCTCAAATAGTAGCTTACTATAAGAATATATCATTGCCAGGTAAAGACTGCATTATTCTTATCTTTTTTTTTATTTTCCCAAACTTAATTCTGCTGTCTTTTTGAAAGGAACTACAGATGAGTTGCTAAACACAGCTTTCTACAGGCATTTCTGTAACCCTGTTGTCACCTGCCACTGGGACTGACAGCAAAGTGATTAAAAATATCCCCCATTCATTTCCATGAGCCCCTGAGTGCACTGGCAGTGCTTTGTAGTCAGACCTTAATGGCCCAAGTATGAATTGCAGGTTGAGAGAAATCACTCTTTGTCAGGAACACTTGGAGAGGAAATGACACAGCACACACAGTGCTTAGTAGGTCTTTTTAATCTGAGAGGAGAAAGAAAACTAAAGCAAAAAATCATAATCTTTTTTGGTCTGTTACTGATAGTGAATGAATTCTCCACACACAATTATTCAAATACACAGACACACACACACACACACACGTATGGATACATGAGGGACAGATGTGCTTTAAGCTGTAGTAGAAACAATTCTCACCCTGCTGATGGGAACTCTGGTAGAGAGAATGTGTCCACAAAACAAACCTTAAAACCAGACCCTCTGTCAGGTAGCTTCAAAACAAGGAATTTAGATCTTTGGTTTCTGATGTAATTGATGTTTTTTCATTGCTTTCTTAACATAAATCCACTGTATTACACTGTGTGAGCTTACAGTTCAGCTTCTTCCCCAAACAATACACAATTCAATGAACATACTATGGATAATTACACCACGAGCTGTTGAGATGTTTTGCATAAATATTTCCATACTGTTTCAATACCCAGAGACCCTTCGGTGAAGCCCATGAGCTATGTTGAGGTCCCCGGCCACTGAACTCTATCCACTTTGACTGGTGACTAAACCTGACGAGCTATTTTGCAGAATCATGAAGGTAAGGTGAGATATGTTTCCTCACAATAAAATATACCACTGTCTATTACACAATCTCAGCAGGGTTCTTGAGAAAAACAATGTTTTCTCTTTAAATAGTAGGCATACACTTTAAAATATTTTTTCTTAATTTAAATGAAGGTCCATATGAAATAGAAATCAGGTACTTTGGGGGGAGCAGCCATAGGTAGAATTATGAGACGTGAGTTCCACCTTTACTAATTAAGCAGCTGATTTTTTTATTGCACAAATTGATTAGGAATATAAAGATATTATACCAAGATTGATGATATACAGAAAAAATACTGAAATGCAGTGTCAGAATATAGATTTGACATATTTTATGGGCCTAGCTTGACATTTCTGGTGTTAGCTAGGTTTGGAGTTTAGACTGTTTGGCCTTAACATAGGGCAAGGCAACCTACTGATGCAATTCAATGGGTTAGAGTGAACTCTCTCTTTTCTGAACTGCAGTGTAGTATCACAGTACAGCATAAATATTCAAAATACTTTTCCAGTGTTAGGTTAATACATTTTTATCTGTGCTTGAAGTGAAGATTTCAATCTTAGATAGGCAGTTAAGCTATTGATGTAATATAATAAGGCAGACCTTCTTCACTTAAACCATTTTGTGGGGGGCACCAATCTTTGTTCAATTCTGTCAGGAACATGTTTAATTAAAGTAAATTAAAGGTTTGTTCTTATTCATTCATTTATTTTGTCTCGTGGGGATGCATACAAATTCTGTGGCACATCTGTCAATGCCTGATGTCACACTCAAATCTCAGTTTGTAACAGTGTGGGATAAGAAGTTACAGAAATCTTTAATGAGAGGAGGTCCCACCCTAAGCGAAAATGCACCATACAGTGACCATGCAATCCAACACCAACTGGTGGCTTTGCAGATTGTTTTGACATGTATGTTACATCACCACAGAATGAAAAGTGTACTATCTGAACAGATGTACAACATACAAAACAGTATTAAATCTATACGAGTATCAGAAGATGTATTTTAATTGTCTGTGATCTTTACAGAGTTAACTCTGATATATGTTTAGCCTAAACTAAACCCAAGGTGACCCTCTTAGTTATCTGAAATGCACACTGTCATGGATTTCAGGTAAGGGTTTACTCAGTGATATAGTTGTGTGCAGTGTTTGTACTACTGATGTTGAATGCATAACTATATTAAAAATATTTAACTTCAAGTGCGGTGTCAATTCATTTTGGGGGTTCACATTCTTTCTGAGATTATTTTTGTTGTGTTTAGTTTTGATATAAAAACACAACTGGGACGTGTTGTATCCCTTTCACAGAACATAGTTTCCATTTATATGAAATAATTGGCAGCTATTTTCCCATGTTCCACGTGTTTGACAGGTCAAAAACACTACTGTGCAGAAAACAAAGGCTTTCATGCACTGGGCTGAAGCTGCTTCAAAGAACTGCCTGAACTACAAAAAAAAATCTGATCTGCTGAATAAGTGGCCTGTATGGAAATAGTGTAGTGATACCAGGTGCTCCCAACTTTTTAATAGATCCCCATTCGGTTTCCCTTTGGTAGATGGGATGCAAGGTGCACATGTGGATTTAAGATTCCACATTATTCATTATACATTGTATAGTGCAGGCTGTATATGAATGACTATATAATTACATACTTATTTCAAATTATGTGTAATTTATTTTGGGGGATCATTGCAACAAACTAGTTACATTGAAAACACACGTGCAGACAAACGGTTAGTTTGTAGTCTCAGGCTTTTGACCTCACACTGGGTATCTCCGAGACGTCAGAGACACGTCCCACATGTGCTTTCAAGTTGCATCCTCTACGATCACAACGTGCTCGGAAGTATCCGGATCATATGCCAAACAGCGTGGTTTTCACCCTACCGTTTAATAGTATGTATACTATTATTGTTCTAAATAAAATCACTGGTCACCACCGTTTAACTTGCCGTGCAAAATATATTAGCCTGAATGTACAATCAACCCGATTAGCAATAAACAACAACAAACAGGTTCGCCTTCGTGTTCATATAACCACGTTGTATGCCTTTTCCACTATACGTTCTCATTTAGACGTGAACAAAATAATAAACATACGTTTCCAGATTAAAAACACACGCTTGGACCGGTTTCGTAGCAATACAAGAGACAGCATGTTACCGCTCCACATCAGCACACAAACTTTAATGGCCGAATGTGTGTTTTTTTTCAACTACTTCCTGGCATCTGACTCCAGCTCCGGCACAGTTTCCCAAAGCGCTTCTGCATCTTCTCGTATGAATAACAAACAGGAAGCGCTCGACCCGAGAAAAATGATTGACAGCGGCTCCGGCCACTCCCGACGCGCGGAGTCGAGCCGGGCAGCCAATGGGCTGAGAGAAGAACGGCGGGACTTCCTGTGCGTGACGCAAAACTTCACCGTCAAGCCCGAGAAGCCCCACCTTTTGTGTTTCCCGCACCGTCAATCAAAATAGAAAAAAAATCGACTCGAATCACCGATCGCAGCCCGCCTTTGATTAAAATAATCATGTTTGGCGTTTAAATAAATCGAGAATCTCCCGATTTAAGCCTTTACGCTATGACTGGTACGTAACATTTAAACTGATTCACGCACACCATCACCGGTGAGTTTGTACAACCCTTAAGTCTTTAATCTTTCTCCAGCAGCACAGGCAGCAGTTCCGATTTAAACGCTAAAGTATAAACCTTTTAAGACTTTGCATCGCAATCCTTGCGCCGGCGCCGGCAATGGGAGGCGATCGGTGTGTTTTGCGCCTTTGTGTGTCGTTTCGCTCCCGTTTGGTGCGGTTGTGGCGAGCGGAAAGTGGAGATATATGATTTGTTTTGCTCTGTTTCCCTCTCTCTGCCTTTCCGTAGCGCCTGAAAAGCCTGTGAAACAAGAGGAAATGGCTGCCTTAGACGTGGACAGTAGTCAGAGCGACTATCTGCAGCACGGCGGCGGCGGAGGAAACCAGGTAATGTTTTTTCGCTAGCTGCCCCCTTGCTTGCTCCTCTGCCAGGTTTGTTGTAAATGCACGGTGTGTTTTTTGGTGAAGTTCACACGTTTTAAAATTTGATGTTGTAAAAAAAAAAAAAAAAAAGAAAAAAAAAAAAAGGAGGAAAAAAAAAAGTCGTACTTCCTGTGTAGCTCCGGACTAACGGCCACCCACTTTCTTCTTTCTAAACCCGCCCATTGTGGGTAGGACACTCAGCCGTCACCGCTCGCTCTGCTGGCAGCTACCTGCAGCAAGATCGGGTCGCCATCGCCAGAGGAGGATGGCTGTGCCGCCGCTGGCGTGGTAAGTGAGCCCGCTGGTAGAGTCGGAGCCGAGCCGACGCAGCAGCCCTGCCCGGTGCCAATGCACTGCTGCGGGACTGAAGCGCCACGGCAGCGCGGTGCTTCGTCGGCCCTAGTGCTGAAGTGAGCGCGGTGTTCAGTAGTGTTCATGCCTGATGATCACAACGTGCTGATCCTTGTCACTCAGACCGCTGGGGTTTGGACACAACATGCCAGGTTGGCTGATACGGGTTCAAAAGTGCCAGATATCCGGATGCGTTTTTTTTTCTTTTCTTTTTCTTTGTTTTTAAATTAAACTGCATTGAAACGGCCTGCTTTTCAATTAATCAAATAACATTGCGATAAGGTTCCCCGACACCCCGAAAAATACTTATTTTTTGTAGATATATGCAACCTTTAATACGAATGCGATCTGTCCTAAGAAACCCAAACTGTCAACTGTAAACCCTCTCTTGACTCTTGTCCTCTTTCCCCTTTTCACTGTTGACCGTTACTGTGAAATCTAAACTATCTTAACCAGTTTTTCACCTATCCAGGTTTATAATCTACAAGAAGCATCTGCATTCAATTATTGATGAAGTATTATAGATGATTCATATAATGTAACTTAATAACTTGCATCAGCATGTTACAGCACTGAATATGGTGCTGAGCACAGTGAAGTATTTATCTAAGACTACTTTTATATTTTTCTATCCATATAAAGAGAATCTGTATTGCTCTCTTAGAAATAGTTTAATAGTTTAATAATTCATAATCATTCTCCAGTTCCCTTAAAGTTGCAATACAACATCAAGTAATAGTTCCTTTCATGGAGAATGTATTACTTTGACTACAATACTGTAATAGTATTTTTGAGTTTGATATCATCAATACATGCATTTACTGGGGATATTTTTAAGAAATATTAACCCTTTTCATACATGTGTTCTTGTTTTTTAGCCTGGAGATCTCACTTCCATACAGTTGTCAGGGACCTCCAATAGATGGGAAGTCTTGACGCCGACTGCGACAATAAAGGAGGAGCCGGGCCTAGTACAGATTCAAAATACGGGGATAGTAACGTCAAACGGACAGTATGTTCTTCCGATTCAGAATCTGCAAAACCAACAGATTTTTGTGACTTCAGGAACAGACACGTCTGCCAGTGCAGTGCCTAATATACAATACCAGGTGATCCCACAGCTCCAGACTGCAGACGGGCAACAGGTGCAGCTGGGCTTTTCGACCTCCACTGTGGATGGGACCGCTCTGGGTCAAGATGCCACAGGGCAGATACAGATCATGCCTGATGTGCATCAGAGCATAACCGTTGCTGGTACATCTTCCGCAGACATCCTCACCAACAGCCAGAACCTCATATCACAGACTGGGCACGTGCAGCACCCCGGGGGGCATGTCCAGATTCAAGGGGTATCCCTTGGCAGCTCCACCTATAACAACCAGGGTCAGGTTGTTACTAATGTGCCTGTTGGGTTGCCTGGAAATATTACCTTTGTACCGATTAACAGTGTCGATCTGGACTCGTTAGGGCTCTCGGGAGCAGCCCAGACTATAGCCACGGGGGTGACCTCTGATGGCCAGTTGATCATGACTGGCCAGCCCATGGACACCTCGGAGAACTCTGACAAGACTGGTGGTCAGATCTCCCAAACACTATCCTCGAATGATTCAAACACTAACCAAGACATGTACGTGCCAACAACGTCCTCCTCCCAGCTGCATGAAACCATTGACGGCACTGGGGTGTTGCAGCAAGCCACGTCTGGCTCGTCGGCCGGGGAGCAGGTGGACCCTTCCAGCCTTCAGGAAAACTACATCCAGACGGCTCTGTCCGACCAGAGCCAAGTGCAGAACATTCAGGTCTCCACAGCACAGTCCATCATCCAGCTGCAGCAGGTCCCCACGCACACCACCAGCGACGGCCAGATCGTCCACGGGATCCCCCAGCAGCAGGTCCAGGCGGGGCAGACCATCTCCACCCAGGCCCTGCAGAACTTGCAACTCCTCAACCCAGGGACTTTTTTGATACAGGCCCAGACAGTGACGCCTTCCGGGCAGATCCAGTGGCAGACTTTCCAGGTGCAGGGTGTCCAGAACCTGCAGAACCTCCAGCTTCCCAATGCTCCTGCCCAGCAGATCACCCTGGCCCCGGTGCAGACCCTGTCTTTAGGGCAGGGGGGCACGCTGGGCTCCAGTCCAGTCAGCATCAGCACCGGCCAGATCCCCAACCTCCAGACAGTCACAGTGAACTCTATAGGGTCGACTGGAATACAGTTTCAGCAGCAAGAAGACACGAGCAGTCCGGCAGGTATGTCAGGTTGGTTTGGAAGTATTCTGAAGACTTTGTGGATAACGGTTAAAAACAAAATACGGGTCTATGCTAGTGTTCTATGTATTTATTTTAGTTATTCACTACCTGTACATATCAAGTCTATAGCCTAATCTGAGTTTCAGTTATATGCCACCTTGTTCCCTGAATTAGTTCAGCATGAGGATGCCATCAAACACAATGGAAATAAGTTATTGTTTAGGGTAAAGTATAGCTTAAACATTGGCAGGATACGTAGAAATGCACAATCTAAATAATTATGACTGAATGAATGGCTAAAACTTCATGGAAAATAAGTTTTGGTAAATGACAGAAGTTTGACATCAAAAGATCTGCTGTGAGAAACTGGAATGAGTTGAAAAGCAAACTACTGAGATGTCACACTTTGAAACGCCCCTTGTCAGCAAGTACAGCTCGGGTTTTGTCAGTGTCACGAATGTCTGAGTAACAGTCAGTCTACTCCTCTTCGAGCTTGTCTGTGGCACATTCGTATTTGTTTGATGTAGGTATTTGATCCAGTTCAGTTCTTAAAATAGTGTGGATCAGAAGTGTCGGTTTTTGTTCTGCAGTAGACTATTCTAAGTGAGCTGCAAATGCAAAACCCTTTTGAGTTTGTGTGTGTGTGTAAATGGGTAATGTTGTCTAATGATTTTGTGCTGTTATTTTTCACATTGTTAAGCTCAATTTTGAATGATTTATGAATATGCAAATGTGGGTCTCCGCCATGGCAACACGCAGACCCTTGTCTCTTGAGAAAGTGTTGTCAATTATAACTCCCTCAATAATACCTTCTAACTCACACACATTTATGTTGAAATTTGAAATCTGTCTGTATTTTGCAAGTTCAGGTTTGTTATTGTGGCTTCAGAAACCTAGATGGGTTGAATTTTATTTAAATGCAGAACATGTGATTCAGGTTAAACTATTTTGACTTCCTGAGTGCACCAGTCATATTTTCCACTGCACAGTTGTCTTCATATATAAATGTGTTTTGTGGTGTTACGTTTCAGGGGCTTATTTTCATTTTCTGAATAAGACTGCAGTGCTGATCAGAGACATTCCTGGGGAATTTATCAAGATTTGTTTATACTCCCTGTGTGTTTGTGAAGAATAATTTGAAGAGTATAAGATTCTTACCTGATTTTCAATTTAAGCTATATTTGTGTAAAATGGCAATATCCTGTTTAACTTTGCTGCATGTAGGCATGTACTAGCAAAATGCATCTTGAAGTAATTATTGTTCCATAAGATGGAGGGGTTTTATAATGATCTGTGGGCCATATTGTAAAACCAAGGCTTTCTTTAGTAAGTAATCCTGAATGTTTTATACACATGCTTGACACTGAAGGTTGCATTTAGGACTGTAATGAAGGCATCTGTTCCCTGCACCTGACACAGGTGCTTGGATTACCTTCAGCTTGGTCATGGATTTTAATTTATTCTGTATTACATGTAAAACTTTTCTGTGAGTGGCATGCAAGCTTTAATAGTATTCATTCAGTACAAGTGATGTATATTTCTTTATTTAAAACAACAAAAACAGACATCTGCTAGGATATAAATGCCTGCCAGACTTGCAGCCTGCAAAATGAACCCTCAGACATATCAGCTCAGCCCTGCAAAGTTGGCTGGAGTTGTGGTCTTCAAAGAATAACTTTGAAATTTAATATTGTGTTTTGCTTAGGAGTGGTGGACTGGTCTCCTTTGTCTTGGCATATTCCCTGTGTGTCTTGGGGAAAAAATATCCAATGTGATGTTTGTCAAAGCTATTTAGCTTGGTATACAGTTTTTATTTCAATAAATAATTGTCTTTTTTTTAACTTTTTTTTTCCAATTTTCGCATGCACAGTAGATCACATTTTGATCTGTGAAGATCAGTTTAACATTTTCATAATTTAACAAAAAATAGCGTTTGTCATATTACATTTTAATGTGGAGCACTTTCCCATAATTATGCATAAGATATCAGATATTAAGTATTAATATTTGTATTCTAGCTTTAACATCTCATTGACTGTTTTGTATATTGTGCTTAAGCAGGTTCCTTGCTGTTTAAGTTAATTTTTAATCCCACTATACTTCCTGAAATGTCAGTCTGTTACCAAAAAAAGAAAATGTAGGTATTTGTATTTAATATGATAGATTGTTGCCTGAAATTGCAGAAACTGCAAAAGAAATTAATGTTGACCTGCCCCTCAGATATCCAGATCAAGGAGGAGCCAGACTCGGAGGAGTGGCAGCTGGGCAGTGACTCCACCCTGAACACCAGTGACCTGTCCCACCTGCGGGTCCGGTTGGTGGACGAGGACACAGACCAGCAGAACCAAGAGGGCAAGCGGCTGAGACGGGTGGCCTGCACCTGTCCCAACTGCAAGGAGGCTGGCGGAAGGTGAGTGTCTTCATTGCTGCTTTCCCTGCGTAGAGTTTAAAGCAATTCACTTTCATTGTCAGCGTTTACCAGGATGTCCATATGACACCAGTGTCCACTTCAGTGAAAATCAAATAAGGTCCAGCGCCAAGACTGAGAGGATGTTAGACTGGTTTAGTCGAGGTGGTCTTTTGTGGACCCTGTAAGAATGTGGAGGTGGCATAATGAAGTCCAAAGCAGGGGGGGATTTTGGCAAGGATGGCAAGTTGTCGTGCAGAGCGGATGCCTGCTCCATATTGGGTCAAAGCTGCTGTGTGGATTGTTTGACCTTTAAGGCTGCTTTCATTCTTCCTGAGACGGCTTCTGCAACCCTCCTTTTATTTATTTTTCCTTTGCACCTGTAGTTATTTTACAGTGCTGTGCATTTTGCAGGTTTTGTAAAAGATTAAAGGGGTGTTTTAATTATGTCTTGCAGGGTTTGTTGTTTCTCACTGAAGAGAAGGGAATAGTTTTATAATATATTCCTTCAATTCTTTGTTGTTGGTGTACACTAGAGGAAAATATAAACGGTCAAATGCACCAATGTAATTTTCGGTCATTCTCTGGCAGCTTAATGCTACAACTTAGTACAACTTTAATTGTCAATTGTACTTAAGTAAATATGCAGAGGACCTGAAAAAATATAGACAGAAACTTAAGGTACTTCTGCGAAGAGCATGGAGATTTGTTATTGTGGGCCTTTGTCTTTCAGAGGGTCTAATTTGGGAAAAAAGAAGCAGCACATTTGCCACATTCCTGGCTGTGGGAAAGTTTATGGGAAGACGTCACACCTGAGGGCCCACCTACGCTGGCATTCGGGCGAGCGCCCCTTTGTCTGCACTTGGATGTTCTGCGGCAAAAGGTTCACGCGTAGCGATGAGCTACAGAGGCACAGAAGAACACACACAGGTAGGGTAATGGAGTATTATCCATTCACTGTTGGCAAAATAACCTAAATCGCTTTCAACATCAAAACAATATGCCAAGAAAAGACTTTTGCTAAGGATCTGAAATTGAGAAAACAGGAAAGAAGTGGAGGGGAAAAAAGGTGCATTTTAATGTAACAATGTAAACCCAATTGCAATTCTTTTAAGGAGCTCTTTGTGGTGTTGTGCAGTGCTTATTTTCTCCCCCCCTCTCCTTAATCAGTTTTCTGAAGACTTTGCTTTGTAGGTCTGAAATCAGGTCCTTTTACAGTGTCGTAATTCTAATCGGAACACTCCCCCATGCTGCTTGTTAAAAGAACAGCACGGATAGGGCCCCAGAAACCAGAGAGAGAGACGCCTGCTGTGGGAGAAAAGTGGAAGGCATCGAACTGCTTTTGAATATAATGGCGCTTTTTATTTTTTGCGTGTCTGGATATTTTCTCAAATTGCTTTTTTCCCCCCGAGTTGTGACTAGATTATTATTTTATTTTCCCCTAATGCAATTTTAGCACATTACAGTGTTGGAACAAACTGTTTTGACTGCAGAAAATGTATCTCAAAACATGTACCTGTGCACATTCAGAGCAGAATCTTTTAAAGCAGTGCTCCCTACAAATTAACACTACTCGAGTACGGTGGGTTGCATCCCATTTCCTGATATGCTGGGCTTACACATGTTCATGTTATGTTCCTGTAGGCCAGGAGTACAATATAAAATTCCTGCCGTGCACAGTCTGAATCGTTGTAAAGATGTTTCGTAATGTTTTTCTTGGCCAAATAATTTCAGGAAATGATCTGTGGGATATAATGAGCAGCTGTGATGTGGCGAGAGGTTTAGTTTTCTACGGGACGGAGAAAACTGCAAGGAATGATGGGTATACACAACACAAAGATCTAATGTCTTAAAAGCTTTTAATTACAATAATTGACATCAACATGATAAAAAATTTAAAGATCTCTATTAATTGAGATAATCGAGTTGTGCTGCCTCTTCTGAATTGAAATTGACAATTATATCTTGCCCATGGACTTGTAACCAGTTGCAGTGTATTCCCACCATATTGTGGGGCCTGGAGTTTCCCCCTTTTTTTCTTGATATACCAGGACTCCAATTATAGTGGTCAGAGAAAAAAGGTTTTCAGAACCTTGGTAATCACTTCATTTTACTGGAACTAATTTTCAACTTTGCTAACACCTTGCAAGTACAGTAATTCCTTGAGGTAAACTAGAGTTGCTTTCCTGGAAAACTTTGCGTAGGCGTCAAAAAGGCAAAACTCAGTGGACTGGCTGGGCAAACGACCCAGATTCCTCCCCAGAAACCCAAGCTATGCGTGACTGCATTTGCTGTCTGCGCAGCTTAGGTAGAGAGAGACCGAATGTATGGTGACGCCTCAGAACTTTCTTAATTTACTCTTAATCTTAATTATCCTGAATTATACATTTCTGACAAAACGGTAAGAGAAATACATTCTTATCTTGAATTCATTTTAAATAGATTTCATTTAAATTCTTGGTCATGCACTTGATATGTGTTTGGGTCTTGCATTTGTGACTGCTTGCTGCCCTTCATTTTTCAGTGTTCCTTTGTTGTGTAATCATATTAGTCATACATTATAGGTGTCAAAATGTTATTATAAAACATTTAATCAACTTAACTCTCTGTTAATTGTTCAAATGTATTAATGCAATAAATTAAGACTTTTGCCCCAGTAAGCATATTTCTGGTTTAATTTTAGATTTATTACCAGACTTTGTAAAACAATCTCTTGCCAGCTCCCTGTGCTCTAGAATGGAGTAATTTAAACATAGAGAATGTCACGTATTTCTGAAGTGATTCTCCTGCTTGGATGTCCATTTATAAATAGTGTTAATGTCAAAATCACCTAACTTGAATTTGTGTATCTCGGGGGATTACAGTATTTCATTTTTTATTATTATTATTATTATTATTGGATGCTCTTTGATCCTTTATCTAGTTATATGAGTCTGAGCATTGTCTCTTTATAGTTGTGGTTCTGGCTTTAAAATGGCATAGTCCCACCAGGCCTGTGTTGTGCTGTTGTGCAGTGACACCCTGCAGTCAACTGCACTTGTTTGTATAACCCTGTGCAGTTGTACAGGACCACTGAAGACACCCGCTCCCATTGCTTTCCATCAAAACAACATTCCTGGTGGCACTCGCATCGATTACACTAGGTGACCTGCCAACTGTACCAGTCTGTCTGGCAGTCACTTTGCAAGGTGACTTTTATTAGCGCACACTTGTCCTCATTGGAGCTGAACTAATATATTGAGTTGGGTGCTTTTACACCTCCTTCTTATCAATCCCAAAAAAAGTTACCCCATTCAAACAGGTTAGAATGCACCCCCTTCTCTCTCCCCACACATTGATCACACTAGACACTAGAGACAATCTGACTGGCTGTTCATTTGCTCTGGACCCACTTTGAAGATGGAGGTGTTGTTGAAGGCCTTTCTCTCCTGATGGATTGTATAGGTGATGGAGGAGGGCACTATGTCCCTGCAGGCTGGCCAGCATTAAACAGGGAAGTCCTGGCAATCTGTCCTGCAGTTTACAGGTTCTGGAAGATTGACACCTATATATGCTGGTGTGATTTGACAGCTGGATTGGGAGCAGCTGTCCTAGAGGCAGGCAGGAGTTCTCTCTCCTGTTAGACAGGACTTTCTGTATGTTGGGTATGATTATCCACAGGTAACTGCCAGTATACACTAGCTGGAAGAAAATAATTAGTTTGCACAGCTGTAGGGATCCAGAGATAGTATATGTCTGAGGGAGGGCACATGGGTAAGATGTATACATTTTCTGTGGTGTTCAAGTATAATGTGCTAAATGTCTGATCTGTGTAATAGAGATTCTGTACCGTGTTCTGTGAGTGTGCAGCCTCTGGATTGGCATTTGTGATTCTCACAGCCTCAGCTTCTAACTGGTCTCTTCTTTTCTTTCAAGATCATGTTCTAAAAAACATTGTCTCCTTTCTGTGACAGGTGAGAAGAAGTTTGTCTGCCCGGAATGTTCCAAACGTTTTATGCGGAGCGATCATCTTGCCAAGCATATTAAAACTCACCAGAACAAAAAAGGCATTAACTCGAGCAGTACAGTGATGGCGACAGTGGAAGCCACGTCGTCGTCTGATAACATTATTACAGCAGGGGGAACAACCCTAATCCTAACCAATATTCAACAGGGTTCAGTACAGGGCATCGGGACAGTGAACTCTACAAATGCCAGCGCTCAAGAGATTCTCTCCAACTCCGAAATCCCTTTACAGCTGGTCACAGTTTCAGCCAGTGAGGTGATGGAGTAACAGACAATGACATGAACTTGTTTATTGGTCGTGTTTTTTTTTGTTTTGTTTTTTTCTTGTTTTTTATATATATATATATTATATTTTAAAAAAATAATTATCAGTTTATGTCCATTAGCAGTCTTTTTACGGAAGGGGCAAAAATTGACATTAATGTGGTTACAATACACACTGAAATGCCTTATTTTGTATCATACTCTGTAGTATAAATGGTGGAGTTGCATGTGGTTTTAGCTACTGTTCAATGTGTAATAGTTCTGAAAAATGTTTCTGTAATATGAAAAGAATGGTACAGAAGAGAATTATGGGAGTTTCATCCTAAATCTATATTAAATGGGAAATTGTTGATGTGCATACTTTAAAGGTGGCCAAGGTAAGGAAGCATTCTGCCTCAGATTTTATTAAAACATTAATTAGGCTAATATAAATCAAATGTCAGTCCACTCATCATATTTGCTGGCACAGTGTGTGCTCACAGCAGTCCAAATGTAATTTCTTCATTTGAAATGTGTCATTTCTTTATCCGACTCCTTCGTGTTGAACCAGTTTCTTTCTTTGTGTCAATGTTTTCACTCAATTTATGTCCTTCAATAGAGACTCAAACAGGGTTTAGTCAGAACTGTCAGCATTTAGAGTAATCCCACCTGATTCAATTCATCCTGAGGTATTTTGCAGAAGGCAAAAGAAAACAATCATGTAATTAAAAGTTTTGTATTTTTCTTTTCTCCTTGTAAGTCTCCTGTTGATCTGATGTTTATTATGCATAACTTGCAAATCAAGTTTTTTTTGAGCAAAAGCTATTTATAGTAGGCTTTACTTAGTAAACTGGTTTTGTTGTATCAAAAGCTCGTTATTTTAATTACTTTTTAAATATGTATAATATCCAAATGTGTTACTTTTGTAAAACTTCATTTTCCAATGGAACTCAATTAAAGTCTGAATCCTTTCTATAAAAAAAAAAGCCATGTTAAAGGGTTGATTTGCCAAATTTGATTTTATTTTCTTAAGGACTTGCAATAATGTCAGATTACAAGGTAGCACACCCATTTTCTGCAGCATTCGTAGGCTGATCCATGTGGATTATTGTAGACGTAGATTTATCACATGATGATGGACCAAAAGACAAAAATAATTATGCAGCCGCCATTTCTAACATACTGTGTCAAGATAATTTATATGTCAGGGTCTTAAAATGACTTTTTGCTAAATTACCTGTGAAATGTTCCCCCCCACTGCTAGGTGATGGGAGTCCCTCTCGTTTGTGACCACGCTCCCATCATTGCAGGCAAAAACAATCCAGTGAAATGCCATCGTTCACTCCGTTCAAGAGAAAACCTATTTATTGTTAGAACTGTACGTTTACTAATCAACTGCAGTTTAATAAGTCTTTTTGTATAAACATTGTCTCATTTTTTTGATACTGCCCTGGAAATTGTGTGTAGGCTATGCACTCTTGCTCTGTTAATATATGCATTTGTCTTTTTAATTTTTTTTTTTTATATATATATATTCCTATATAATTTGTTTATAATATATATATATATATGTTTGTGTGCGTGCGTGCGTGTGTGTGTATGTATGTATATATATATATATATATATATATATATATATACACACGTGTGTATATACACATACAATATATATACACGTTTCTGACTTTCATTATGCAGATTGTGTAATGTAAGCTAAAATGTAGATTATGAGTGCTATACAATCTTGTTACTGGAGTTAATTATTCTAGTAACTAGAATTTCGATAAAAGAACTTGTATTAAAAAAAAATAAAACCATAAAATACTATTTGACAATATTTTTAAAATACTGTAACTGCTAAGGCCACCAGACATTCAGAATCTACCTTGATGTATTTGAAATATATTCTATCCAAGTGGTCACTAATAAAACACTATTTTGACTTTTGATTTGATGATAGTTGCTATTTTGTGAATAGGCTTTTCGAATCAAATTTAGTTTCAGTTGCATTTAATAGAGTATTGTAGAGAGTACATGCATACCTGTTATGAGTAAGGAACCAAATTGTGAGTTTGTCTAGTTTTATACTGAGGATTAAACAGTTGCATGGTATAGTATAGCCTATATACACTCACCTAAAGGATTATTAGGAACACCATACTAATACTGTGTTTGACCCCCTTTCGCCATCAGAACTGCCTTAATTCTACGTGGCATTGATTCAACAAGGTGCTGAAAGCATTCTTTAGAAATGTTGGCCCATATTGATAGGATAGCATCTTGCAGTTGATGGAGATTTGTGGGATGCACATCCAGGGCACGAAGCTCCCGTTCCACCACATCCCAAAGATGCTCTATTGGGTTGAGATCTGGTGACTGTGGGGGCCAGTTTAGTACAGTGAACTCATTGTCATGTTCAAGAAACCAATTTGAAATGATTCGACCTTTGTGACATGGTGCATTATCCTGCTGGAAGTAGCCATCAGAGGATGGGTACATGGTGGTCATAAAGGGATGGACATGGTCAGAAACAATGCTCAGGTAGGCCGTGGCATTTAAACGATGCCCAATTGGCACTAAGGGGCCTAAAGTGTGCCAAGAAAACATCCCCCACACCATTACACCACCACCACCAGCCTGCACAGTGGTAACAAGGCATGATGGATCCATGTTCTCATTCTGTTTACGCCAAATTCTGACTCTACCATCTGAATGTCTCAACAGAAATCGAGACTCATCAGACCAGGCAACATTTTTCCAGTCTTCAACTGTCCAATTTTGGTGAGCTTGTGCAAATTGTAGCCTCTTTTTCCTATTTGTAGTGGAGATGAGTGGTACCCGGTGGGGTCTTCTGCTGTTGTAGCCCATCCGCCTCAAGGTTGTACGTGTTGTGGCTTCACAAATGCTTTGCTGCATACCTCGGTTGTAACGAGTGGTTATTTCAGTCAAAGTTGCTCTTCTATCAGCTTGAATCAGTCGGCCCATTCTCCTCTGACCTCTAGCATCAACAAGGCATTTTCGCCCACAGGACTGCCGCATACTGGATGTTTTTCCCTTTTCACACCATTCTTTGTAAACCCTAGAAATGGTTGTGCGTGAAAATCCCAGTAACTGAGCAGATTGTGAAATACTCAGACCGGCCCGTCTGGCACCAACAACCATGCCACGCTCAAAATTGCTTAAATCACCTTTCTTTCCCATTCAGACATTCAGTTTGGAGTTCAGGAGATTGTCTTGACCAGGACCACACCCCTAAATGCATTGAAGCAACTGCCATGTGATTGGTTGGTTAGATAATTGCATTAATGAGAAATTGAACAGGTGTTCCTAATAATCCTTTAGGTGAGTGTATATATTCCCATTACATTTTAGACAAAGGCATTCCACATTTCTGATACAGTCCTGTTTTACTCCATGATAGAATTGTCTGTTGAAATTCTTGGTAGGTAGGTGTGGGAAAAGTAAGCTGAAGAATAGTCAGTTCGTTCCAGTTTACAGTGGTAGAATTGGATAATGCATTCCAAGAGAAACCTTCTGCTTCTCAACCACATAGACCCTAGATAAATCCTTCCAGAAGGAAGCCAGACCTGATTTGTGAAGTTTGTGTTCACTGTGCTGCTGTTTGTACCATGTCTTCATGGCTGGCTCTTTCACACTGTTCCCATAGCACCGGAAAAGCAAGCGCAACGTGCGTGCAGAATTAGCAGTGAGGAATTAGTAATAGTAGTCCCTTATGACGATGAGAATCCCACACTGAATGAAGTGCCATAGGGAGGAATCCGTATCCTATTTATTGCCATGGGCTTTGTTTGGATCATCTGAGGGCAAACCAAATAAACCTGTCGTGTTACTTGAATATAACCCTTCTGAGACAACCCTTCTGAAGGGCTGATTTGCTTTAGTGGGGCGACCACTTCTGTATGGCTGCATCATAACAGAGCAACCTGCCACGCTGGCTGATGGAGACCGTTTCTTCATGTGGCAGTCTGTGATGGAGAGACCCTCCACTGACTGCATTTACACAATGGTAGCACAAACGCTCTCTACTAACCTACCTGAATTAGATATGAGTACCTTGTATTCTTGAAGCCCAGTAGATGTCACTACAACTGCAGGATCCAAAGTTGGATAGGAAGAGTTTAAAAATATATGAATGTGTGTAAAGTTTGACCTGGTCCAACTGACACGTGGTAGATGCAAGTGGTACAGGCGTAATAGCGATGATTTTTATTATTTGTGGTGTATAACAATTTCAGGAGCACCAGATCTTCAATCCAGACATACTGACTCCTCCAAACAGATTAACCATGATTGAAATCGATGCACCCGCTCCATTAGGACATTTGCATGGATGCTGAGGTGGCTTTCTGCTCCTTTAATTATAGTTTTAATGTTTGTTTAATTTATTTCTGTGCATTTTGTCTGCCCATCCTGCTTATGAAATTTGGTGTTCTGGATTATTTCTGATTTTCTTTAGGTGGTGAACAACATAACCCAATAGAGTATTTGATTGTATAGTTTTTGTACAATTGAAATGAAGCATTTTGTAAATTGCTTTCTTTCTCTCTCTCTGGGAATGATCTGAGGTAAACCTAGAGAATGATGCACAGAATCCAGATCTACTGAATGGGTTTTATTTTATTGTGGAATGCAGTGTAGTGAGCTCACTACAGGATGCCTTGTAAAATGTTTTTTTTGACTGCTTAACCTGAAAAGCAGATGGGTTTTACAGCTACTTTTATTTCTGGAAAGAGGAAGTACGGATTCAAAAATGCTGCCTATAAAAGATAAAAGGACAAGTCCATTTTGCAGTAATTTTAATTTGCATAATCTAATTATTCAATTCATTGTAATGCAACACCTAATGGCACAAGGAACATGAAATGACAGTTTGAGTTAATGAAATGTGTTAACGGAATCATCATTTGCTTGTATGTAAATTAGTCCAATTAATTTCTTCAGTATGCAAATTAGAGTACTATAACAACTGTGCATTCTTTTGCAAAAGTTTAACCAGTGTTTTAGATCATAGGTTAATAGGAAGGGAACATTTTATATTTGTGTGTGTATTTTAACATTAATGCAGAGAATGTAATTTTTGTGGAAATCTGTTAAATTAATTTTCATGAACAAGTACACACTGGTCACATTCCCTAAATAGAAAGGTCAGGTACCTGGTATTACACATTCATCAGGGTTAGTCTATGTTGCAGATGCTGATATAGACCAGTGTGAAACTTACCACTTGTGGGAGCCATTTGGCAAACTTGTCTGGCTCCTGAACTCTAGACCCTCTTAGAGTATCTTCACTGAAGGGAGTTCCTAGATTTCAGCAGATAGTTTTCATCGTTACCTTTCATGTACGGGGCCATGACCATCGTAGTCCAACTACCATTACAATACCCTACAGAGTGCAGGTTGGGGGGGGAGGAAATCCTGCTGGTTTTTGTTCCAACAGATTGTAATTGCTTAATTGAACTAATACAATATAAGGCTCAATTATGTAATTAAGAGCTCGGAAGAAAAACAGCAGGGCAGAGGGTCCTCCAGGATCGATTTGGGAATCCCTGAGCTAGACTAACTATCATGGTGTGGAGTAAAGGGAGTCACAATGGCTCAGTTGCTGTGTGTTCAGCTGGTAGCTTTGTAGGTTAATAATTTGCGGTAGCAGGTGTTGCTGAGTAGATCCATAGTGCAGGCCATGCCAGTGAGCCAGAGTGCTCAGGTTGCAGCAGAAACAGGTGTGCAGCGTGCTGGAGTGATAGTGACATCACAGCAGGCCTCTCTCTCCCAGAGGGGCAGGGCGGCCCATTGTCTGTAGGCCCTGGCTGCCAAGCCACCTGACACTCTGGATGAGGTATCATTTCCTCTAAGTCTACCAGAGAATAGTGAAGAGGGGGTATACTTCAGATAAAGATCAAACTTTACCTGCCTTTCTTACACTGTTGTTTTTGGGTTCCTTGTGAAACATCTCTTGACTGTCTGTGGATTGCTATAGGAATAAGCCAATGTCTGCTGATGAGAAAAGATAGTTCTCTTTATTTTTTTCTTATATGACTTCCATGGCTGATTAAGAGAACTAATTTCTATTTGCCCTTGTTCCGTTCAATACCGTGGGGCCCAGCGATGGCAGAAAGTGGCATCAGAGCCCCACTGGAGCCTCTCAAACCAAACGCAGCAGCCGATGACAGAATCGATTTTCTGAGAGAGCAGGCCTTCACTTCCCTTCGTCTAAAAACTGATAAATGGAACCGGTTCATCGCCACGGAGGAGAACCAAAAATTTCTGCTGGACTTTCTAGATAAGAACTGTTATGAAAGGCTGATACTCTTCACTGGCCCGGGAGGATCGCTGTGCATTAGCGATGGAGAGGTGAGTGTGATGACAAAGACTGCTCTTGTGAAATAAGTAGATGCTCTGCGAAATGATACTCGGCAGATCAAGTATTCAAACAATAAACTTCGGTTTAACTCTATTATCAGACTCTGAGATGCTCTCTTTTCCTCAGGAGTGGTGTGTGCTACCATATCAAAGCTGAAAAGACATACATATCTGTAACGAAGCTCCTCACAAGGACGTTGCCAACACATTTATAATCCCTAAACAAAAGCAGTATCTACTATTAATTTGATTAATATATTAGTCATTGTATCTTCATAAATAAATTTCATACTGAAATATTAGAAATACCAACTGTATGAAGTAAAACCTTCACCATACATATGTTGTCTTGTAAAAATATATATTTTAATAATATATTTAAACAATTGTTTTGTTCCTTTGAAGACCCCGATTTCTTGGAAAGCTAAATTATTATGCATCCTGAAGAAAGGAACCAAAAAAGTGTCTAAGACTAATTTTAAAGGACAGCTTGGATTTGGAGAAGTGTCCTGCCAGCCACTGGAACAGTTACCACTTGTTGTTGCTGAGGTAATCCTGTCTTTAGTGCAATGCATTGGGTTAAGCAGAATCGGGTGTAGAAAACTATGCAAAGGTTTAATTTTAAGACACCTATACATGGGAGGCACCATTTACAGTACATTTGCACAGACCATAGATGTGTGTGAGGTACCTTGAACAAGTATGGCCAACGAAGTACTAATATGAATACTGATATTTATATAATTGTTTTCCCCTTAAAGGCAGTCTTGTTACCAGGGTTGAAACAAAGCGTAACCATATTTACATGTTTAAAACCCTGTTATTGTTCTCACTGTGGAATGAGTCGTATAGTGATAACAATGTTACTCTGGATCACAGAAGGTAGCTTAGTCTTTATCATGTCCAAGGTTTTGGTCCCCATCCTGGCAAGTGCAAAGAATCACACCGGCTGGCCCAGAGTGGTGTCTGAAGATATTCAAAAACACATAGAGAGGTTAAAAAGCAGAGTCATCACCCTGCAAGGCCAAGCAGAAGGAAGGACCCTGCTCCCTCTGCCCCTGTGTGTGGAGAGATCGGATGACCAGTATCTTTCCCACAAGTGAGTCTCTAAATGCATGCCCTGATAAATATAATGAATTATTCAGCAAGACTGTCAATTTGCTTTTATGTCCGTTGTCCTAAGAACAATTTCCAATGGAAAACGTTTAAATGTTAAAATCAAAAGACTAAAATCTAAATGTAACAAGAAGAACTGGAAAATAACTATAATACAATCAAATATGTTATGTTCAAGATTAACCATTTTCACTTGATCTGGTGCATAATATATGATAAAGTCAAAGCACCAAAATGTAAAATAACTATAATACACTCAAACAACTTGCGTATTTCAAGATTGGCAATTTTATCCCCTGCTTCGTTTCACCTGTTAGATGTAGAACAGGAAAGAACAAAAACAAAACATTATGAACAAACGTAAATATCAAATAGTAATTAAAATGCTTCATATTATTTCTTCACTTATTGTCCTAAATACTGGCTTGTTTGCACGTCGTCTTCTGCAGATGGCAAGTACCCAGGTGTTTCCACACTGGGCATGTCGTTTTATTAGGCTATACAAAACCACTTTCTTGCATGGTTTGCAGATAACCTTCTGAGTCTTCCAGGAAAGTAATATAACGCTAAACATTTGATTTACATTTGCCTTCTTAACATTTTGTCACATGACCTGATATCATCCAAAATAATAGATTTTTAACTGCTTAAATTATGATGCAGACAGGCACACACACACAGAGCAGTGGTGTAATAAAATAATCATATATACTACATGGGTCAAAGAGGAGGCTGCCATGTTGTCCCATAAGTGTAGTGTGGTAAATTACACCAATCAGTCGTAACTGAAAAGCCACTGACAAAGCCTTGTTTGTATGCACTAAGTGCACTGTAATTCTGGCCAGGTGGAGGTCTGATAGTATCTATTTGCAAAGCAGAAGCAGGCACACACATACACTGACTGACAACATAGGTACACTGATGAATACATACACATTGACCAGGTGAAGTAGGTATACATCATGGGCCAAAGATGAGACTGACTTGTTTTAGTCACATATGTTTTTTTGGTTTGTTCACGTATGACACCACACTTGGACTTTTACCTATGCTCTCGTATTTGCATATTGAAGGGGTTATGATGTAAAATTGCTTAAAAGTTGCCAAGAGACAACCTCTTTATTGATGATGATAGGAAAGAACATTATTCACATTTATACATAGACTATGCATTATTAGGCAGGTCCCCATACACTTTTTTTATTAATATATAACTGATGAGATATTGTGATCACATGCAAGACCAAATTTATAGAGCATGTCTTAAATACTCTTAAGAGCTGATTCACTGATAGTCTGCTCTCTGGCCCCAAGGAGATCCCACATCCGACCACAGTGCTTAAACTCATCTTTGGTCCATAGTAAACTCACTTAAATGCTTACATTACCACTATACCCTACAAGACTAATTCATTTTATTATAAATAAGTGCTCCTAATAAAACTGTGACAAAATATTTTGTAAAGGATAGGTCAAACGTGCCAGTGATAAACATGTTTTCTGTTTATATTTATATTAGCAGCTTCGGTTTTATTCAAGTATGGGTCACATCGCATTGTCTGGTTATTTTGTAATGGTTATATGATTAAAATAATAATACAAATAAATTGTATTGTGCATTATTGGATTATTATTCTATTCAAATTTAAAATACGTTATTGCAGTATTAGGATCCAACTCAACTTGATCACTGGTTTCCCAGGACCTTTTATAAAATAGGTGCGCTTCAAGTGACGTTAGTGTTAACGGGAGGTCTGGCGTGTTCCATGTGGTGAACATTTTCAGGAAAGATCCGTTATCAATTATCATCCTTAAACATGGACATATATCGAAACCAAAGTGATTCATAAGAAGTCGTGTTATTTTTATGAGCTTTATTTGGACACCTCCTGTCTTGACATTGGGAGTGAGGCATTAGTGAAGAATACATATTCAAGTTTTGGAGAGTATTGCACATGCACTTCAAGCAGAAGCTGGACATACGTTTATAGATGGGTAAGGCACAGTTTTTGTTTGGGCAAGCAAGAGTCGATTTAAGGTTGTTTTTTGTTAAAGTTAAAAGGAATGGAGATCTTACGACAAAAATGAGCAAATACTATACATAACTATTCTAGATGCCTAGTCATACGTATTATCTCTAGTACTTAGTCCAGCCCTTAACCTAGTGCTTAACCTAACATATGAATGACCCAGCTTCAGTAGGGGTTAACCGTGTCCAGTGCTTTTGGGATTCTCTGGATATGATAACACCAAGATCTTTCTGCACATCTCGTGGAACCATAACTAAAAGCAACAACGAGGATTTTGCTTTTGACAATCTCAGATTATTTTTATTTTGTCCACTTTTTAACACACCCCCCTGAGCTGATATTATTTTGTCATCCCTTATGGACACTTGCACTTTTCACCAATGCTATTTTTAAATAATAGGCAAATAATTGTATTTTGAATAAGGGACCATAAATAATGTAGTTATCTGCAAGGTTGTCAATATTATCCGAATGTGGACACAGCCTTTTTTTGGTGCCAGGTTTGAAGGGCTGCAGATCGACAGAGCCCTGCTGTACTCTGTTGAAACCATGGTGATTCAGTGGACCCACCAGATCTCGGCCATTCTGAGTAAAGACTCCAGCCAGAGCCTCCTGCAAGGGGAGAACCCGGGTCCCTCAACTGAGATTGACTTCTGGGCGGCCCAAAGAGAAAATCTGCTTGGCATTCAAAAACAGGTACAGTGTTCCAAAATAATGTCACTTTTTGATTGCAATTATTCATTTCTTTCTGTTTTTGTCACATAAATCTAGTGTTTTATTAATTGGATGATGTTTATTTTATATTTTTAATATCTCTCTAATATGTTACCATAGAGAATGTCAAAAATTTAAAAAACAAAATGCACCAAGAAGTATCTTAAACACATTCTGTATTCTATTGTAGATTTGTATCACGTGGGTATCACACACACTACATAAGAGATAATCCTAAATAGAATCTCATTAACTTGAATAAGAGCAGGTTTTTATGTTTCTCTCCCTTGACCGTTTATTTTATTCATTGTTTCAGTTACAGAATCCCAAAATGGGTAAAATCATGGAAATCCTGAAGAGGATTAAAAGCAGCTACTACTCAACCTTCAGTAATATTGTCCAGAACTTAAATGAAGGTAATTATAAATGTCTCACTCGGTTACCTGCTCAATATCCCCACTGTTTCACTCCATTCAATGGGCCTTTAATAGCTTTGCATCTGCCTGCTTGTGAAGTACCTTGTTTACTTTACAACATTATAACACTCTTGGTTGTTTTATATAGCTGTCTTGGAGGCTGAAGATATAGAAGTTCACCTCAGGCCGCTGAGGAGACACATCGCCTACTTTGAGGAGTGCAGCTTCACTGATGTTGAAGTCCTCATAGTCCCTCTCTTCCACACCCTCTGCCTGATTTGGAGTCACTCCAAATATTACTGTGTTGCTCCCAGAATTGTCGTTCTACTACAGGAGTTTTGTAATCTACTGATTGAAAGGGTAGGTCATTTACAAATGAATTTATATTCTACCTACCTGCTCATGGACTGCAGTACAATACAAGATAATTAACTACTGTGTAATAAAAAGACTGTTTTAGCCTCCATATTCATTGGTAATTTTCAGTGTGTTAATCGTAGCACAGGGACACCTTTTGAATGCAGGAAAAGTCTGTTTATAAGTGTGCTGAGTAGAGACAATGTGCCTTGTAAAACCCTAAATGTTGTATAACGTATTCATATTTTTTAAATATGGTTTAAAATGTTCAGTTACAGAAATTAGCCCCTAAGCTGCTTTGTAATTATACTATTGACAGTTTTTAACACCTTATAGTTCAAGTAGCTTAGGATTTGTATTTTGAAGGAAGCTTTGTGATTCTGCCTCACCCTGCTCTTGAAGGCATTTGCATACCTCATTCCTGAAGAGCTTTTTAAAATGGAGCTGGAAGAAGGAGTTGAGAGGGTCCAACAGACCATACACATCATCAAAAGCTTTAAGAGGTGCTTCCATCAGCACAAAGACAAGATCAGCCAGTATTACAGAGAGGGAGAACCAGTGAGACACTGGGATTTCCCATCACATCTTGTGTTTGTACGAACTGACAGAATCCTTGAGAGACTGCTCATGATTGAGGTAAAAGATTCTCAAGTGCTTTTTTGTTGTTGATTTTTGTTTTTTAAGGGTATGTGGTTCAGTTAATGTTAAACCTGATTTGCCAGTGAAATAAAAAAAAGAAAACATTCTCAATCTATTATAAAGCTTTTTACCCCTTAATCTGAATATATTTTTTTGTGGGAGAGTTACAATTGCTATACAATATATTACTGATTTGACAGACCTATTTATTCTATACTTTTGCATTTGACATTTACTTGTGTGCATCAAACAAAAGTTACACTTCTTCCCAGATTAAATATATATATCATGCTACCACTTTCTCAACAGTTTTTTTTTTTTTTTTTTTTTTACACCTTTTAGGAGCTATTTGCCTCGGCACTGGATTTCCTCAAACTGGAGAAGATTGAGATTGGGGGATCCCGGGGCAAGATTCTCAGTGAGATGGTGTACGGCATGAACGACGAATTCCATGACCGCTGGAGAGTGCTACGAGAAAGCAAATATGATCCTCTGGATTATGAAAAAGTGGTAATGTACAGTTTCATGTTTCATCCACCATGTTCTTGGCCATGACAGTTAAATGCAAAAGCAAGACTGACAAAATCTTGGAAAAGACCTTCAAGCCCTAGTTTAAATATTTTGTATATTTTTTTATTTAATAAAAACAGTACAATGCACAGAACATTTAGTGAAAAATCTAATACTAAATATTGCACACTCACTTGCACATTTTTTCATATTAAAGGGGATTTTTAAATGTTTTTTTGTTTATATACCAAATGTGTTATAAGTGAATGCATGGGACTTCTCAGTAAGAAGAATACATATAGATGTTGTGTAAAACAATGGACTTTTCTTCTCTAGAAATGGAAGTACTTAGGCAGATCGCGGTGCAGATTGTGTAGTTGCTTTCATTCCAAGAGAAAGAGACATGCGGTCAGTCTTTGGTAGCTGCAGGTCAGTCTGTGATCTAACATGGGAAGATGCGATTCCCAGATTCTATCTTGTCAACCGTTTATTTACTATTTGAGAGATAAAGGCTGATGGCTTTTCTGATAGATTCTCACCTAGCCTTCTCTTCTTGAATTGCAGTGTAATTGCACATAGTATTCTGCCTTTTTTTATTTCAATTTATGTGCAAAATACATAAATACGATAACTATAAAGTAGCAATGGATGTGTCTGAAACACATACTATAATAATGTAAACACATTCTCTGCAAACATTTCTGATACAATTTGAAAACACCATAGGGATTATAGAACTTTCCCGCAGTCTGATAATGATAACAATTCACTGAAATGATTTCTTTTATTATTTTTTCTTTGAAGACATAAAATACTTGTACAATCTTTATTTATTTTTCCTTTCGGAATTTCTGTAAGTGATTTTCAAAAATCTAATAACTTTCGTATGCAAGAAACAACTGTGGTTTGAAAGTATAGTGATATCAAAGGGAATGCTGAAGCTATTTCATTTTTGCAATACTGTCAGTATTCAGTTTTTTCTTTTTTTAAACCTTTAAATATTTATGTTGATTTATTATTTTTAATGTATAGCTTGATAGATAAACCACTACAATTTACCATATATATTATATACATGTATTCTACTGGATTGTGTGTATTGGTCTCTGCTCTTCCTGTCTGTAAGCCTTTTTATTATCCTTCCCACCTGAACATTAAGTGTCGATCTGTGTAGAGTTGTGTGCTTCGGCCTCTAGAGAAACTTCCGAAAAGTCAGACTCTCCGTTGTACTTTTCTACACGGCCCCTGCAAAGTGTAGTCAATGTCAAATGCCCTTAATCTATTGGAGAAGACAAACAATGAACTAATAATTTGTGGATGAAAAAAAAAAGCACAGCATGTATTTGCTCAATACCCTGATATTCTCAGTCTACATAATATGGCCAATTTTAGAGTAGGTCAGTGATTTTTGTCTCCACAAAACATTTTCAGACAATTTTGTGACCTCCCTCCAGCATCCCAGCAGGATATGAGAGCGATCCACTGCAAGCAGGTGTGTTGACATTGAGGAACAGGCTTTGTTAGTCAAGGTGAACTATTATCTGTGGAGTTAGAAACTGGCTATTATGCAAACTTGTTATTGGTAGGTTGTAGTTCTGAGCTCTGGATTTTGTTGTCATGTTTACTGTCATTACTTATCATCAGTGCTTTAAGTGAGCTGTCTGCATGGAAGTTAACATGAAAGATACAAAAAAAAAAAAAGTAAGTTGCAATTGTTTCATCTGTTTTCACTCTCAGGAAATGGGAATGCTATTTGCAGTGTGTAATTAAGCCTTTTACTTGTTTCAGTGAAATTGTTGGTTTGCATTGCTTGGTGCTCACAGGGGGATTGAATTTAAGAGCTCATTTTGTGGATTGTTAACTGAGCGACTCAAGGATTTTTGAAACCGTTTCTGTTTGACTCACAAGGTGCACTGCAATGTTTTACATTTGCATCACAATATGGACAAATATCATTTTTAATGAATATTTGAAAGGTTTTGAACTGAAATGGTTTGAAGCTGTCCTTTATATTCAGTTATGTTCAATACCCACGCAGTGTGATTTTACTGTTCTGTCAGCAGCTCTCCCCACATTTCCACCACTTTCTTTCTAACTTTTAGAACGTGAACAGTATTTTGCAAGTGTGGAAAAATAAATTGCACAACTCGGATCAAAAAATGTAATTTCGACAATGTAATAAGTTTAAAAAGTAAAATAAATAGACTGGATATTTGTTATATATGGAAATCATTTTATTTGGACACTTTACAGATGTTCACAATTCTCTCTGGGTCTAATCTCATCATAGTATATTCCTCTGAAAAAGAATTTAGTATATCAACTAAAAATAGCTTAACAATACTGTATTTTATTGTCATATTACATTTGTATTGGTACCATTTATTTGTTTTGTAGGTTAAATTAACAATATTTTTAAATACATTTGTTGTCTCTGGTTAAGTGTATAACTTTGCCAGTATAAACACAGAAGCCTGCTGGGATGATTGGCACTATGTCAAATGCTCTGATCTATTCCGTTGTTCAGGAAACAGAAAAAATATTTATGGAGTGCTCTGTAGCAGCAGCAGCACTTTCCCTAAAGTTGACTTCTCAACGCAGGGTTTGTTTCAGGTAATATTCATGCAGACACAGTCTTTCTTCTGAAATGTGTGGGTTTGACGATGATGTACATATCATTTTCCACAGTTACTGATTGAAAACTGTAATCTGTACAGGATTTTCTTTCTGATTACACCCGTTTCATTGAACAAAACAAGGATTTTGATCAGCGACTGGGAACTGTGCTTAACCTCGCATTTCAACACTCGAGAGGACTGGAATCTGCCTTTAAGGTGAAGACAATTTTCTTTCCATTTGCAGTATCATTACTAGCTGGAGATGGAGTGGACAGTTGTCAGACACACAGTCATTCCAGAGATGACAAAACACATATATTTATTTGACTTTCAAGGTCATTCGGTTTTTATCTACATAGCATGCATGCTTTTAAAATGCGATGTGAATAATTACTGGCAGCTTTTATGACAATTATATTTCTCAAATCATATTCTTAACTACAGACTCAACTGCAAACCTACTGGCAATTGGTTTCATTTCCTTTTTTTTTCTGTACTGCAAAAAAAAAAAAAAAAAACTGTTCCCAGCCTATTCACAGCCGTGATTGTTTTGATAGCTTCTGCAAATGTTCGGAACACTTTTGGAGAGGCCGGGAATCAACAAGCTCTTTGCACCAAACTACACCGTCCTACTTAATATGTTTGAGACGGAAATGAACTGCTGCCAGCAAATCCTCGACACTCAGAGAGAGAAAGTAAGTCGATGTTTGGTACCATTTAACAGAGAACATTGAGATGCAGTCATATTGTCATACGGTAAATTGTTGTATCTTTATAACCCTTGAGGCATACTCTATGCATTCTGTAAAAAAAGAAAAAAAAAAGATTGACGTTTTAAACAAAGCTAAAAAAAAAGTACTACAGTCAGACTGTCTAAAGCCTGCATTGATAGCTTTGGCAAATAGATTTGACTGAGCACTCGGTTACCTGATAACACAGATTGTCTCGGCTTCATCTGGGATGACAGGGAAATAATTTCCCATTATACAGGAGACCCCAATAAAGCTTTATTTGGCTTTAGCAGTCTGTATGCGGGTGTAGAATAATTACTAAATGAAATGCATGCATGTTAAAAATCCACATCCAAAATTTCAGAGATCTGTCTGGTTGCAATCCACACTAATAAGGTGATTCATTTTGAGTTATCGTGGCCAACATTTGGAGTGCTGACAGTTTTAATCAAATATAAATGACTTATCCAATCCTGTCCAATCCTGATCCTCGAGAGCCAGAATCATGACCGTTTTACCAATGCCTTTTAAATTGTTAACTGCTAAATATATGGTAATTTTGACTAATTAAGTCAATAATTATTTCAATTAAGCAAATAATAGCTCATTCACAGTAAAATAAACAAGACCCTGTGGTTTTCAAGGGCTGGATTTGGATATTTGACATTGTTACTTACAACAACCATGATTTAGCCTGGTATGGATACAGTAAGCTTTTAAATACAGTACTCCATTAAGTTGTAAAGCATTAAATGATTTTATATAAACCTATGAATAAAATATTAAATACCTTTGCTTACTTGTCACCTGTATAATTGAATATGATTTGACTGCTTTAAAAAAACAAACAAAAAAGCATCCTGGAGGGCAAATTGAAATGACTTATAAATCTAAACGTGTAAACACGTACTCTTCCTGAAAGTGCCAAATGGATAGTTACACATGAACCCGTTAACCATAATGCCTTTCTTTCTGTTTTTCTATGTTTCACAATAATGAAGTATTGCTCTGTATCGTGCTTCCCCATAGCAGGAAATTACTTCTGAGATTTTGTTTTTCCACATACAGTATGAGTAGTTTTATTTCACCTTGCTTTCTCCTGGTTCCTTTTGACCCCCTCAGCTCCGACACGGTTGTGCAGTCCTCAGTAAAAACATGCCGACAGTCGCCGGCAACCTGAAATGGTCACAGGAGCTGCGTGAGAGAATCCTGAGCAACCGGAGCAACCTGAATCATTTGACACACATGTGAGTAGTCCATTTACAGGAGGTTTTTCCTAATCGAATGGTAATAAACCATGAATGCAAAACCTGGCCAATTTGCAGTGAAACAGACGAAAAATACACACTGGAAGAGATGACATTTCTAGCTCGGCAACAGATATAACTCGGAATGAGAGAAATAAGGGGGAGATAGTGCCTATTGCTGTCCAGTATAAAGGTGAGAGCTACTGTCACCAAAGTAATATCGGAGGATAATGGGCCTTCTCTCCAGGTGCGTCATTTCAGGTTGCTGTTTGCGACCTGTAGGCCTCTGGCTCTTCTCTCAGCACTGTGCAGAATAAATGGAAATGGAAACCCATTATAGGGCAACAGAGAGACAGACTGTAGTTCTGCAGATCCCTTACCAGCTCAGGCAAAATGACAGTCACCAGCAAGCACAGAGCTTCCCAAAGACATACAAAAAGAACAAGAAAGGAGAAATCAACTTTAACTGCATCCAATATCAGAAAGTGTATTATATTTTATAATGCTGTATTTAATTTCATTCCTGCTCTAGTTGTTTTTGTGGTATGTGATAAGGTTGGGTTTTGTGCTGAAATAAAGAAATAGTGGTTGGCTTTCTCTTCCTGTGCCTAACCCTTTCCTGTACAGGCTTTTAAGTTTCTTTTTTTTTTTGCTTTCAGGCTGTTGGAGAGGGGTGAAGCAGATCAAGTTCTTAAAAAATGTGAGAAACTTCTGGAACAGATGGAGCAGCATGATGAGGAGATCTATATGTCATGGGCCGAGAGCCTGGAGGAGCGGTGTAGCTCACACTTGCAGGAGCACCTGCTCAAACACAGCCACGAGACAGGGCTGTACGAGGTCAACTTTCATCCAGCTGTAAGTAACCGAGGCCCAGGTGGGACAGGTAGTTTATTCTATGTGGACAAGCATTGGAACAAAGCCTGTACAGAGTTCAAGCTGTAATAGTTCTTTAATCCATTAGTCTGACCACTTACTGTATTTGTATAATGTATATACTCATGTACAGCTGTGTATTTCCTTTTTATATGACCTGTAATGTTTATTTTTAACAGCTGTCCTCTGTGCTGCGGGAGGTGAAATATTTGCGGATGTTAAAATGCCACAATATTCCCCAGGCGGCTCTTCGCCTCTATGCTAAAAGAGAGACACTCCATGTGGTAAATGTATTTATTTCCTTATTACGGAAGGGGGTTGAATAGTTAAATGTATGAGTTCCCTAACTGAATAGTCCTGAAACCTTTGGCTGCTTCAGCTAAGCCCCAGCAGACTGGGAGCCACACTAAACCTCACAATGTATGTGGGGAACAGTTTAAAAAGAGAAAATGTCCTGTGGCCCATTGCATGCATCTCAAATCCTGTGAACTATGTGGACCTAATACACAATCCAACTGGGCCTTGAAGTATGCTGGTGTCATGGTGAAGCTACTTCAGTTCTAAACCTCACATTACTTGGTTTCCATTTCTGTCTCCACATTTTACCGCAGGAACTAAGTTTGAAGTAACTGCTGGAGTCAGGCTTATTTATTCTTTACATAATCTGGAAGACCTCAATCAAAGCTTCCTGCAGCCATCTCCAGGCGAAGGCTAAATAGGTTTTGCTCTCTCAGTCTGTCATCATAACTCATGCCTTTCAGCACTGTAATAAGTCAACTTGCCCTTTTCTGCATTCTGCGAGGTATCCATGTCCTTTTCTTGTTGTGGGGACCAGAACTGAAGGGACTTGAAGTCTAATCAGTGTGTGGCACAACATTGTTCTAAGCATTTTACAACATAATGATAACCTCTCTATGCAACGCACACACTGTCTCTCAACCTGGACAGTAGCGCTGTGGGGGACCCGCAAGTGAATGGCGTGACTCATGAGCGAACAGCAAGAAGTTGTTCTAATGGTTGTTGTCTGGCACAGTGTCAGGCTGCAGTATTGCCTTAAGTGATTTTTTTCTTTGTTAAATGCAGATGTGCGAATGGTATTAATGCAAAGTCTTCACGTTATTGCTGGTAAAATTTTCTGATCACTTTCACATTTGCACAGTACAGTAGCTTTATTTAAAGTTTCCCTCTTATAATGTCATTATATTTATTTATTAATGAAATTATCCATTATCAGCATCCATTCATTTTAAAGGTTTACAAGCCTAGTGAAAGGACACTAACAGTCCAGGTATAGATATGATGTGTGCACTTCCTTTCTTAACATCATATTCATTATGTAGATGTAGTCTCAGGTTTGATATAGTCCACATGAACCAGCACTGTTTGGACAACAGGGTTCATCATCCTGGGCTCTAAGCAGATGCTTTTCATGGTTAAGCCACTTTGGAGTCATTTATATGCTTCCTCTGTACAAGACATTGATTCCTTTTTGAAATGGAAATGCAATCCTACAGTGACAGTAATGGGACCTAGTTAATTGGATATCTTGCAATGGGTGACTGCATTGAAACTCAACTGGAACTATTTTTACTTAGCGCTGCATCCATTCTTCACACTCGCATATAGCACTCCCAGAATCACTCTGCGAAATTACAGTTCAGCCTCCAACTGAAGGGGAAAGGAAAACAACTTGGCTTCTGTTGCTAAAGTGTTGTTTGCTGACAAATACCTGGGTGCTGGTGTGTCTGCATGCTTCATAAATCACAAGCTGTGTGTTTTATGTCTTGCCTAATGCTGCCTTGTGCTGTCCTGTATTTGTACAGTATACTGGGACCCTGTCTCTCGTCACGAAATGGTACAACAGGCTGCACAGCACAATTCTGGACGTGGAGCTGCGGCTGGTCGAAGGCGAAATGGAAAAGACCGAACTGCAGCTCCAGCCTGCCCTGGAAACCCTGACCTGGCAGTGCGATGACATGTGGGAGTATATTGAGCAGACGCGAGAGCTTGTGCACAGTGTCGACAGCAGGGTTCAGAAGGCCAAGAGCAATGTGGAGGCCATCCAGGAGCTGATGCACAACCTCAGCAACACTCCCTTTGTGACCAGAAAGAGTAGCCAAGGCAGTCTTCTCAGCATCAATGACATGAACGACAGCATTCGTAAACTCTATATGGTAGTCCGGGAAACTGGGGAAACAATACATCAGATAGTTGAGGTGAGGCATCTTCGAAGATCTTCCTGTAAGTGTTTTGTTTTCATTCTTCTTAAACAAAGTTCTCTTTTGAGTCGTGAATACTATCCAAAGAGGTAAGAATATCAAACTGTTTTGTAATGGCTTTTGTGCTATTGGTCTGAAGAGAAGATCTCCCAGGATAAATGGCAAAATGAGGCTGGTTCACTGTGCAGTGTGCATCATAGTCTTTATATAAGCAGGGGGAGACAGCTTGAGTGACTGTCACTTACAAAAATGTGTTCACTAAGGTCCCATGGTAACAACATAGGAACCTCCCCCTTTGGGTAGAATCCTCTTTCACAGATAACCAGGGTTTACCTCTGTTCACAATGTGGTGGTTTTGATGACAGTAGTGGGATCTAGTACGTCTATGTGTGTATGTAAATAAGACTTCTCCCATCCCATAAATATGTAGATCATCTCTGAAAGTCACATTTTAAAAGACAGCTGAATAAATCATAGTTGTTGTTATTTATTGCACATTGGGATTCAAATATTATCCTTAGAGATGGAGGCTGTGCACATTTTATTTCAACACAAACCACCAAAAATCAAATCTGTGCTTTTGTTAAGCAGAAGATGTTTTAATTGTCTTTATTCTTGTCACAGGACAACCAGAAGTTGCTTAGTGCCTCCCCAGAATCTGAAGAATGGAGAGCGTACACTGAATACATAGATGGCATGGTATTAGAGGGGTTTGTCACCGCTACCAAATGCTCTCTTCAGTATTTAATTGAAAACACTGACTCTTCTTTGAAAATGGAACCCTTGTTTGAAGTGCATCTGGTGCTCAATGAAAGGGAAATGACCTTCAAACCGTCCTTAGACTTTGTTAAAAAGGGCAATTTTTATGACATCATAGACAAGATGGTGAATGACATATTTAAAATGGCCTCTTTTATGCAAAGAGTTGCCAAACACATCAATATGGAGACCTATCAGGTAAGCCAGCTTATCTCATGTTTTCAGTTCTAACAATATGCAAACGTGCTGCACTGGGCTGATACTACTCGTTTCTCCAGGTCGGAAATTATTGGCAGTTTTGAAACATAAAACATCCCAAACGTATAGATAGTAAGTTTTCATTTCAAGTTTTTACATTCTGCTTTTATATAATTAACATTGTATATTTTCTCCTTGTAAAATAAATAAATAAATAAATGGGGAGATAAATAAATAAGAGGGAATCTTTGTGGCGCCAAGAAGAATGGAAATTAGGGCCGGTGTTTGAATAATTGGGCTTGTCTTAAAGAGACATGTTAATAACAGCTGAAGATGCAAAATAAGTGTCATTTAGAGCCTAAGGTGACAGACTCTATCTGCTGCTGATGAGCTATTTAGAGGGGAAATTGTTCCAAGCAAACAGTGTTATTATTAAAAGCTGGCAAGCTGCTCACATGTGTACCCAATTCAGTTGAACTGACAGATTCCAATTGACCAGTACACATTCACCGTCTTTGTTTTCTCTATTTCTATGAACAATGTGTATAATTATTGGCAGCACTGTTTTAATAATTGAAACATGTGTGTGCCTGCTTTTTGTGTGTATAAAAATAGAATTTCTGTGTGTGTGTGTGTATGTATGTGTATATATATATATATATATATAATATATATATATATATATATATATATATATATATATATATATATATATATATATATACACACACACATACAGTACTGTGCAAAAGTTTTAGACAGGTGTGAAAAAATGCTGTAAAGTAAGAATGCTTTCAAAAATAGACATGTTAATAGATTATATTTATGCAAAGTAAGTGAACAGAAGAAAAATGTACATTTTTAACCTAGAAGAATTGATGCTGTTTTGAAGGCAAAGGGTGGTCACACCAAATATGGATTTGATGTAGATTTTTCTTCTGTTCACTCACTTTGCATTTAGTTAATTGATACATTTTTGATAGCATTCTTACTTTACAGCATTTTTTCACACCTGTCTAAAACTTTTGCACAGTACTGTATGTATGTATGTATGTATGTATGTGTGTGTGTGTATGTATATGTACATGTACCCCTAACCTCAATAAACCTACAACAAACCTTGTGTGTCTTCATTACCTCTCAGGTTTCCATTAAGTATAAGTCCTGATAATTTGTGTACTTTGTTTCTCCCCAGGCTGATATAGACCAGGTGGCAGAGTTAGCTGAGCTCTCTCAGATCATAAGGAGCCGAGTGAGGAGTGTCATAGTCAAAATTAAGGAGTACCAGAGCACATTCAGCAGCTACCGCTATCTGTGGATGGACGACCGCACTGAATTCATGCGTCAGTTCCTGCTGTATGGTCACGTTCTGAGCACAGAGGAGATGGAGCTGTATGCCGACTACGAGCTCTCCAAATGCCCCCCTCTGCTGGGGCAATTCAAAGAGCAGGTATGGCTGGGCGGGAAGGGCACTCTGTGTTGTCAGTGCATTGGATTCCCACTGCCACTGTGCTGATCTCAACTACCGCCCTCAGAACCACCAACAAACCAAAGTATCGTAAACCAGATTCCTAAACCTGGTCCTCAGGACACAATGTGGATTTAATTCCAACTGGGCTTGTTAATTAAATCCTTAACAGAGATAATTATATATGTAATTAATAATTTGTAATTGTTTTCAGCTCTTAAAAAGTTTGAAATCTGAAAAAGAGCTGAATTTTTTTTTAAAAGGTCTAATTAAGTAACTAATTAGTTCAATTGACAAACTGAGAACGCAGCTGAAAAAAAAAAAAGACATAGTCCGTCCCAGCGACCGAATTTGAAAAGCACAGCTGAAACTTTTCTAAGAGAAACAATGAAATCCAATGCACAATATGGATTTATAATGTTGAGGAAAATAGTACAGGAGATTTTCAGCAGTCAAGCATTCAGATATTTAACTTCTATTATACACATTTAAAGGGAAACATAAAAAAGATATATGAATATCAGTACATATACAACCTATTTATTCCAAGAAAGGATCTCTGAAATGACTCTTCACTTAATCTTAAATGAAAATTCAATATTTTTCAGCACATTCCATTATTTTTACACCATTATCAATAGTATATATACACTCACCTAAAGGATTATTAGGAACACCATACTAATACTGTGTTTGACCCCCTTTCGCCTTCAGACCTGCCTTAATTCTACGTGTCATTGATTCAACAAGGTGCTGAAAGCATTCTTTAGAAATGTTGGCCCATATTGATAGGATAGCATCTTGCAGTTGATGGAGATTTGTGGGATGCACATCCAGGGCACGAAGCTCCCGTTCCACCACATCCCAAAGATGCTCTATTGGGTTGAGATCTGGTGACTGTGGGGGCCAGTTTAGTACAGTGAACTCATTGTCATGTTCAAGAAACCAATTTGAAATGATTCGACCTTTGTGACATGGTGCATTATCCTGCTGGAAGTAGCCATCAGAGGATGGGTACATGGTGGTCATAAAGGGATGGACATGGTCAGAAACAATGCTCAGGTAGGCCGTGGCATTTAAACGATGCCTAATTGGCACTAAGGGGCCTAAAGTGTGCCAAGAAAACATCCCCCACACCATTACACCACCACCACCAGCCTGCACAGTGGTAACAAGGCATGATGGATCCATGTTCTCATTCTGTTTACACCAAATTCTGACTCTACCATCTGAATGTCTCAACAGAAATCGAGACTCATCAGACCAGGCAACATTTTTCCAGTCTTCAACTGTCCAATTTTGGTGAGCTTGTGCAAATTGTAGCCTCTTTTTCCTATTTGTAGTGGAGATGAGTGGTACCCGGTGGGGTCTTCTGCTGTTGTAGCCCATCCGCCTCAAGGTTGTACGTGTTGTGGCTTCACAAATGCTTTGCTGCATACCTCGGTTGTAACGAGTGGTTATTTCAGCCAAAGTTGCTCTTCTATCAGCTTGAATCAGTCGGCCCATTCTCCTCTGACCTCTAGCATCAACAAGGCATTTTCGCCCACAGGACTGCCGCATACTGGATGTTTTTCCCTTCTCACACCATTCTTTGTAAACCCTAGAAATGGTTGTGCGTGAAAATCCCAGTAACTGAGCAGATTGTGAAATACTCAGACCGGCCCGTCTGGCACCAACAACCATGCCACGCTCAAAATTGCTTAAATCACCTTTCTTTCCCATTCAGACATTCAGTTTGGAGTTCAGGAGATTGTCTTGACCAGGACCACACCCCTAAATGCATTGAAGCAACTGCCATGTGATTGGTTGGTTAGATAATTGCATTAATGAGAAATTGAACAGGTGTTCCTAATAATCCTTTAGGTGAGTGTATATATATATATATATATATATATATATATATATATATATATATATATTATTTTTACACCATTGGCAATACACAAACTAGAAAGCAATTTATTACATTATTTTACTAAAGACTGTTGGAAGGACAATGCTCTCAGTAATGTTGGCAATTTAGGTAATATAACTTTAGAAATACTATATAGCAAATGGGATGAAACTAGTATAGTGGTCTTTTTATTAAATGTGATTTTCTCTTTTTGAATTCTGTCTTCTCATTCTTACTAGATCAACATTTTTGAATTTTTATTCATTAAAGTCCAGCAGCTTGAAGACAAGAAGGTTTTCAACAGCTGGTGTCAAGTAGACATAAAGCTGTTTAAAGTCTCACTGATGAATGTGATAAAGAAATGGAGCTGGATGTTCAAGGAGCATCTTCTCAATCACGTTAATGTCAGGTAAAGACGATCTGATTATAAACCACAGAAAGGGGCAAACCTGTTTCTTATATCCTTTTAAATTTCTTGTACTACCTCGTCCCCACACATACTCCCAGCACTGACAAATAACAATGTCCATAACAATCAGAATATGATCAATTGCTCTAGCCTAGAAATATATAAACAATTGTTCAGAGACAAGCCTTTGCATTTTTAGACTGATCTTTCACATTGACTTTCTTTTCTCTACAGTGTTAAAGATCTGGAGATGTTTATTCAGGAGACTGACAAAGGTCTGGCCAAGAAAGTGAAGGAGGGAGACTACAGCGGCCTTGTGGAAATTATGGGGCACTTAATGGCAATCCGAGACAGACAGATCTCCACAGATCAGCACTTTAAACCCTTAAAGTCAACGGCTGATCTCCTCAAGACCTATGGACAGCAGCTGCCAGAGCAGGTTTACACACAGCTAGAGGTAAAGCACATAATTATGTGATTAGAACTGTTAATTTTGTTAATGCTGAGCAGACTTATGTATTTCAAGCTAAGTATATAATGTATATAATTTCAGTTAGAGGTGACCCTTTTGTTCTGGGATTCAGGCTGAAATTAATAATAAAACCCTGCTTGGTATATTAATAATTACAGTATTTTCCTTAATCAAAGAAATTAGTTAATGAGTTAGCTTCCACAAGCCACAACTTGCATGGATTTGTTTTTTCTACAGCTGCCCATTTAAAAAAAAGCCTATTTAATAAAGAGGCTGTATTGTGTCAAGTGTATTCTAGTATTTGGTGGAGGCAAATTCTACCTCTCCAGCATTGAGTCTTTGAATCCAGCATTGAATGAAACAAATGCCAGCAAAATGATGCCATTAATTTGTTTATGTAAGACAAAATGACTGAGTAGAGCATTACCTTACATACTAACCTTATTAATAATGTATTTTGTCAGTGAATTAAATGTCATTTTTTCCTCTTTACACTCCACTCAGGAGCTGCCAGAGAAATGGAAGAATCTTAAAAAGGTTGCCTTTACAGTAAAGCATGAAGTAGCACCTCTGCAGTCCAATGAAGTGTCTGTTATCAGGAGGAAATGTGTACATTTTGAGGTGAGATGAGCTTTGTGCTGTGAACCAAACCATTTCTCTCTTTTTGTCCTGGTAACAAGCTGGAGGTAGGCTTCAGCGAAGCGAGAAATTGTAAACTCTAAAAAAAGGCTGTCTAAAGATAACAATTCAATGTTTGTTGGTAATGCATTTGGGATGGATCTGATAAGCTAAAACCTACTTCAAAATGGGAGTGCTGTTTCCTCCCCTTGTATGGTGAGTTATGTTTAATCCTGTAGCTTGATATTCACTTGCAAATACTTTTGTCAGAATAAATATGTATTTACTTTCTTCATATACCATTCAATCCAGCTTTAATAAAGGGGATTTTTTTTTGTCCACCATATTTATACTCTGGTTCCATGGAGCTTATAATGTCTCTGTGCAAACAGGATCCCCTCTTTAATTATTTATAAAGCCACATGACACCTTCACTTGGCTGCCAGGCTGCTAGGCATTCAATTGCTGTTGTTTATTCCACTTTATTACGAGCCAAGGTACTTTGCCGTCAAGATGAAACTACAAAGCAATTTATTCATGATTTCACGTAGTATGACAAACGGATACACACACAGACTATATGAATTCCCTAGAGCTTATTAAATATTGTAAACTAAACAGATTTTTATTATTTTTGGCTGATATCTTTATAATGCTCAAAGCAGGCTGACCACTCTTCTGAATATAGAACGCTGATTGTTTGGAGAGATGTTGTTTTAAAAAAGAGGCAGCTTATTGATATGTAGGCTTACGGTTTGTCAGACAGAAAATAATTACTTTCAATAGTCTGCCTGCCAGTGTTAAAGTTATTAATGTTACAAACGTTTCTCTCCAATAAAATAAAGCTTATTGTCAACAACTCTTACAAGATCCTATTTCCAACAATGAGATCTGTCTTTTAATCCCTGTAAAGCTGTCTGAAGCTCATTATGCCCTCTATGGACATGCACTGGTGTTATTTCGATTAAAACAGCACCGAGTCTGTCAGTTTTGTGCAGGGGCTGAATCAAGCTGTCAATTATAGCATACACTTATGTAAATTATATGTTTGTTAACATGCTGGTAGAAATGTTCTTTCAGATCAAACAGCATGAGTTCAGAGAACAATTTCGGAATGAAATCATCTTCAGGATTGATGTAGATGATCCTTATAAGCTTATAGACAAGGTAAGCATCTACTACCCCATTAATCCAATCCCTTGTTGTAATACACAGTGTGCTCACCTTGAGATTTGTCAGTCGTGCTCTTCGATGAATGCAATCGAATTGTCCTGTGTTCTGTACGCCTGTTTTGTTTAACACTGCTGTGATCATATAGACTGGGAACACAAGAAACATTAAATAAAAGTCAACTTAGATATATTCCACATGGCTGGGGGGTAGTCAAGTATAATATTGTACCTTCTAAATGATTCCATTGAAAGATGTGGGCATAATCAGTGCTTGAATTGTCTACCACTAGTTCCTTACTTTGAAATGCTGCTGTGCTGAAATTAATTGGAAGGCCAGTTATTTGACTATAGTCGATATAGGATTGATATTACCACTTTGGCATCTTTGAAATATGATTTTGAATAAAACAATATTATTTGTTTTTGTTGTTGTTTGCTTTACTTGTAAGCATATATATTTGCATATGTATATGCTCCCATGGAGGTTTCACACGCCTCTTTCTTTTTGGAGTACTTATAAGTGAACCGTGGTTCAAGTGCTTGGGTACTCCAGTTTCTACACCAGTGAAGTATTCAATGAACGGAAGTCAGTGGAGACATGTACCAGATACCATAATTAGCTGCAATTGCATTCATTAAATCCGGTGTCTGTCCTGTTTCTAAATTTATTTATTTTCTTTTCCAATGATCTCTCGTTTAACTCAGAGTTTATAAGTTATAAAACAGTCTGGTACTAAAATCTAAAGTATGAGTGTTTTGTTTTCTATACATTTTAGACTAATAGGAATGTGGCTCAACTGGAAGCAGAAATGCAAAAGCTGCAGGACACGGCGGATCTTTTTGAAGTCAGCGTTCCCGATTATAAACAGCTCAAGCAGTGCCGGGCAGACATTATCTTGGTGAAGTCTGTCTGGGACATGGTGATATTTGTCAAGGTGAGGAGATCCATCCATGTCAAACATAGTAAAGACAGACATGCTTGTCTTACAATACAAATATTGTAGAATTGAAGTGTGTATTCCAAGGGTCTTCATAAGTTTTTGAAAGGCTGTAGTCTAGCAGGGTTTAATAGCCACTGCAAGACATTACTTAATTCATACCTGGAGCAAAGGCTTAATTTGAGCAGTAGAAAGAGCATTCCACTAACCTAACAGACTTTATGTAGAAGGAAAACCAGAAGACATGCTCCTATCTCTAATGTATTCTTTATGGAGATGGGCCAGAAAATAATCCCATTTATCTATTTCTCTCTCTCTCTCTCTCAAATAGACTAGTATCGAAGATTGGACCAAAACACCATGGAAAGAAATTAACGTAGAGCAAATGGATATGGAATTAAGGAGATTTGCAAAGGTATTGTGCATTATGGACACCTGAATTTGAGAGGACACTTATGTTATGTTTGTATAATATTAAATTGGATTTATTGTTTACAGAGGCATTAAAACAACAGAATTTTAATTAAGTGTTTGACAAAGTTGTGTGTGGAAAGGTTTTGAAATATTTTATCTTACTGTGAATACCTTCAGATTGTATGTTGTCGATATTTTGGGAAATGTAAATCGCAAAGAGATTCTGTATAATACAATGGAGAAATGCTTCCTGATCTTTGCAAAGGAAATGAAAACACTCGACAAAGAGGTGCGTGTGTGGGATGTCTACACCGGACTGGAGTCGATGGTGAAGAATTTGCTCACCTCGCTGCGAGCCGTCAATGAGCTGCAGAACACCGCTGTCAGAGAGAGGCACTGGCAGCAGTTAATGACCACCACTGGGGTAAGATCCTAGTCCATTGTTTTGTCAGAAAATGCTGTGGCGTGTGTGGTGGATTTGCCGGTGTGAAAGTGTGGTTACATTCTTCTTATTCTAAAGGTTCAATTTGTGATGGACGAAACTACAACTCTGGGGGATCTTTTGGAGCTGCAGCTGCATCGAGTCGAAGATGAGGTGAAGAACATTGTGGATAAGGCAGTGAAGGAAATGGCCATAGAGAAGGTGACCTTTACCATTAACATTTAACTTAGGATCTGATTTCTTCAGTGGATGATGTCATGTTGCTCTGATTTTTTCCTTCCTCTCATGTATTCTGTATTCATATCAACATCTGGGAGTTAGGTGCTTACAGAGATCAACCAGACCTGGAGTGTTATGAACTTTTCATATGAAAAACACCACAACACGGGTACACCTTTGTTGAAGTCTGATGAAAATCTGATAGAGACTCTGGAAGACAATCAGGTATTGATTAATTGATAATCTGACAGACTATATAACTGTCTGACTGGTTGGTCCTTCTGCATATCTATTGACATAAAATATTGAAGTATGGATTGCAGTGAGTCAATGTTAAGCTAATACTGTACAGAATGAGGCAAATGATGTATGCAAGTAGATGATGAGACAATGCCAGGGGTCACAGACTCTACATTAGCTCTGTTATATACTATACTCATATATGCTTCTCATATGAAGACAATACTGCATCAGAAAGTGACTGTTGTTGTTGTTGTTGTTGTTGTTGTTGAAACAGGTTCAGCTGCAAAACATCCTCATGAGTAAGTATGTGGAGTATTTCCTGGTGCAGGTGAGCACCTGGCAGAGGAAGCTGGTGGTAGCAGACCTGGTCATCTCCATCTGGATGGAGGTGCAGAGGACCTGGGCACACCTTCAGAGCATCTTCACCAACTCAGAGGACATCCGCAACCAGCTGGCCCGCGACGCCGAAAGGTTCCAGGGCATTGACCTTGACTTCCAGGTGCTGAAAAGACTTCCAGTTTTATAACCTCTACAATTCACATGTGTGGAGCATCTCTTTCAAAAAAGAAACAGCCTTTAATACAAAAATTTGATGTTTTTGTGTTGTCAAACAGAATCTGATGGCCGCTGTTGTTAAAACAAAGAAAGTAATTGAGGTTACAAACCAGAAGGGATTTTTTGAAAATTTAGAAGCACTTCAACAAAGGTACACTGTATACACAGAGATCTGTGTTAAAGCATGTTTTCGTAAATATGAGTTTGATGATGCTAAAATAATATCTGTTCGAGGTCTTAGTGAAAGTAACGCTTGAATTGCAGCACAGATCTAGAAATCTCGGTTATAGGCAGTATTTTGGGGCATATTGAAGACAGGTCCTGAAGGATGATTATTTGATGACACAGATGATTTTTTTATTGTCATTAACAATTAACTATTGTCATTAACAATACATGATTGTGAAATAGGTCTAATTGTGCTGTCATCCTACAAAGAAATATATTGGCAGATTTGGTCATTGGGAACCTCCAATGTAAAACATACTCTCGCACTACCATGCTTTATCTGTTGCCAGCTCAGAAATGCATTTTATGTTGGCAATCAAGTTGAAGGCAGGTTCTGGATAAAATTAAGCTTGAATGCCATCTCAGATAATGTAACGCTAAACATCTCCCTTCCACTTGTGTTTTGCAGGCTATCGGTGTGTGAAAAGGCCTTGGCAGAGTATCTGGAAACGAAAAGACTCACCTTCCCCAGGTTTTATTTTGTATCTGCATCCGATTTACTAGAAATTGTTTCAAAGGGAACACAGCCGAAGCAGGTAGGATCGGAAAATATTTTGTTTTGTTTTACAGATAAGTATTACAGAAAAATGACTTCTGTCTCACTGTCGTTGTTCAGGTTACAAGACATTTATTGAAACTGTTTGACAACCTTGCTGATCTGAAGTTTAAAGAGAGAGAGACTGAAGGGGAGAAATCTGTAGCGGTGGGCATGCTCAGCAGGGAAGGGGAGTACGTGCCTTTTGCGGAGCCCTGTGTCTGTGAAGGCCAGGTAAGGCTTCTTTCAAACCCAGAGGGAACCACACTGATCCTAGCAGTCCTGTGCAGGCTCCAGCACAGCGGAAAAACACATTTGTCCTAGCATATTGGGAATTCATCAAAGACCACGTAGAAGATGGCAAATGAGGTGTGTCATGCGTCCCCCAATTCAGGCGCATCGGTGTGTGTGGTTCATGTGAGTTTTGTTGCTGCTGTCCTCAGGCTGAGTGCTGGCTGAGTGATTTAGAGGCAACGATGCGACGCACGGTGCAGCAGGAGATCATGGAGGCGGTGTCGGCCTACGAAGACAAGCCTCGGGACCAGTGGCTCTTTGACTACCCTGCCCAGGTAGCCCTCACTGGCAGCCAGATCTGGTGGGCAACCGATGTGGGGATAGCATTTGAGCGCGTGGAAGAAGGCTTTGAAACGGCGTTGAAGGACTACAATCGTAAACAGGTAGATATTTTTTTTTTTTTCTCCGATCCAGAATCTTCTTAGTCCTAATGCTTTTTATTTATTAGTTTTTGCTTAGCAGTGCTTAGCCTTCCGACACCCCAGAGGAATTGGTTTCTTAGTGTGATATCTCTATTGAAATATAAATGTTGTGCAGATTACCCAACTGAACGCCCTCATAAACATGCTGCTGGGAGACCTCACCCCCGGCGATCGTCAGAAGATCATGACAATCTGCACAATTGATGTGCATGCTCGAGACGTCGTAGCCAAGCTCATCGCACAGAAGGTAATTTTGTTGTCGCAATTACCTTAATGCATGTTAAAAGCATGAAATAAAGAATAATTTCCTGGTTAAAAATGACAATTTCTCGTGCTTATGTTGCTCCGTGACAGCATGTTTTGATTCTTCTTTAATACGACCTTTCATGTTAAGACAAAAAAACAGTCCCATTCCTCGCGTGAAGCCCTGCCTTGTCTGTTTGTGCCGAACAATGGCGGCTCTCCCAATAATTCTGCACTTCACATTTTTATGATGGGGAAAATGCTCCTAATTAAACTATAAAGATTATGCATGTTGAAAGGCAATAATATGTTCTGACCTTTAATGAGGAAGCTGTAGGCGTAATGAGAAGAATTATATATATATAAAGAGAAAACTTCTTTGCTGCATAATAGACCTATTTTAAGAAGACCTGTGGGATCTGCTCGAGATTATGACAGTGCCTTCAAGTGTGCCTACAGCGCAATGAAGCTGTCATAATACAATTACATATACAGCCACAGCCTAAAGAACAATAAGCCATAGCTCGAACTTAGCGGTGCTCATTGGTTTCTGAGTTATTGACACTTTCGTGCTTTTAATTCTGTAATCTCCAAAGCTGTACATTTGATCAATAAACACACACGCATATATCTTTACATACAGTGAGGGAAAAAAGTATTTGATCTCCTGCTGATTTTGTACGTTTGCCCACTGACAAAGAAATGATCAGTCTATAATTTTAATGGTAGGTGTATTGTAACAGTGAGACACAAAATAACAACAAAAAAATCCAGAAAAACGCATTTCAAAAAAGTTATAAATTGATTTGCATGTTAATAAGGGAAATAAGTATTTGATCCCCTATCAATCAGCAAGATTTTTGGCTCTGGCTTTTATACAGGTAACGAGCTGAGATTAGGAGCACTCTCTTAAAGGGAGTGCTCCTAATCTCAGCTCGTTACCTGTATAAAAGACACCTGTCCACAGAAGCAATCAATCAATCAGATTCCAAACTCTCCACCATGGCCAAGACTAAAGAGCTGTCCAAGGATGCCAGGGACAAGATTGTAGACCTACACACGGCTGGAATGGGCTACAAGACCATCGCCAAGCAGCTTGGTGAGAAGGTGACAACAGTTGGTGCGATTATTCGCAAATGGAAGAAACACAAAATAACTGTCAGTCTCCCTCGGTCTGGGGCTCCATGCAAGATCTCACCTAGTGGAGTTTCAATGATCATGAGAACGGTGAGGAATCAGCCCAGAACTACACAGGAGGATCTTGTTAATGATCTCAAGGCAGCTGGAACCATAGTCACCAAGTAAACAATTGGTAACACACTACGCCGTGAAGGACTGAAATCCTGCAGCACCCGCAAGGTCCCCTGCTCAAGAAAGCACATGTACAGGCCCGTCGGAAGTTTGCCAATGAACATCTGAATGATTCAGAGGACAACTGGGTGAAAGTGTTGTGGTCAGAAGAGACCAAAATCGAGCTCTTTTGCATCAACTCAACTTGCCGTGTTTGGAGGAGGAGGAATGCTGCCTATGACCCCAAGAACACCATCCCCACCGTCAAACATGGAGGTGGAAACATGGGTGTTTTTCTGCTAAGGGGACAGGACAACTGCACCGCATCAAAAGGACGATGGATGGGGCCATGTACCATCAACTCTTGGGTGAGAACCTCCTTCCCTCAGCCAGGGCATTGAAAATGGGTAGTGGATGGGTATTCCAGCATGACAATGACCCAAAACACACAGCCAAGGCAACAAAGGAGTGGCTCAAGAAGAAGCACATTAAGGTCCTGGAGTGGCCTAGCCAGTCTCCAGACCTTAATCCCATAGAGAATCTGTGGACGGAGCTGAAGGTTCGAGTTGCCAAACATCAGCCTCGAAACCTTAATGACTTGGAGAGGATCTGCAAAGAGAAGTGGGACAAAATCCCTCCTGAGATGTGTGCAAAGCTGGTGGCCAACTACAAGAAACGTCTGACCTCTGTGATTGCCAACAAGGGTGTTGCCACAAAGTACTAAGTCGAAGGGGTCAAATACTTATTTCCCTCATTAACATGCAAATCAATTTATAACTTTTTTGAAATGCATTTTTCTGGATTTTGTTGTTGTTATTCTGTCTCTCACTGTTAAAATACACCTACCATTAAAATTATAGGCTGATCATTTCTTTGTCAGTGGGCAAACGTACAAAATCAGCAGGGGATCAAATACTTTTTTCCCTCACTGTATACACACACACACATACATCTGTAAAGGTACTGGCACTGCCTTTGAATAGAACTGTAACAATGAGGAAGCTTAGGGGGAACTGGGTGTTGAAAATGCTGAACATTTGTATGCCTTTCCTACCTCCTTAAGTACTGAATCTCCCAGTTATTAGTCAGTGTGGATGCTGCGCAGTGAGGTCTATTTTATTGCAGCCAGTTATCTATGTGAATCCCATCAGCCGAGATGGGAGTGCGTGCTGCGAGAGGGAGAGCCCAGTAGAGGAGTTAGTCCAGACCTGGGGGCGTGAGAGAGATGTACTTGGAATGAAAGTGAGCCTCGAGGAATCCCATGAGCCGTATTTGTCAGTCCTGGAAGAGCGCACATGATCCCACACTCTTGGCTCTATTCATCATACTTGCATTAAATGCTTATTCTGTAATTCAAATCTGTTAAGTCCTTTCTGGCCATAAATGAAGATTTATTGTCACGGCTGGCAGTGAAAAAGTAAGATTTTCTTCAGTGATGACCCAACAGACTCTTGAGATGCTGGCACTGTGTTTTATTAGGTTATTAACGGGCAGGCGTTTGCCTGGCTGTCCCAGCTACGGCACCGCTGGGATGAGGAGCGGAGGCACTGTTATGTCAATATCTGTGACGCTCAGTTTCAGTATTCGTACGAGTACTTGGGCAACACGCTGAGACTCGTCATCACCCCTCTGACTGACAGGTAAAGACCCACCTGACCAGCCAGTGTCAAAGCGTGACTGAGCAACAATGCCTGATGCATGTGCTTAACATAACTCATGATAAATAAAGAGCATATACATGATTTTTAAAAATAAAGCATTTTCTGAGAGTGATATTTATGATTTGTTTCTTAAAATGGAAAAATGTTGTTTGTAACTTTTCATACCTTGAAACTAGATTTGTAATTATAATGTTTGTTTTATAATAATTTTATTTGGAAAAGCATACTCTACATCAGCTCACAGCGGATGCCATTGTTTTGTGCACCATACTATGCTTGCCCTTATGGCCAAAAGGCATGGGTAGGCACTCAGGGCAGGGCTGTGTGCTGTGATGTGACTGTGCCCTGCTATCCTCTGCAGGTGCTACATCACCCTGACGCAGTCCCTCCACCTCACCATGAGTGGGGCTCCCTCCGGCCCAGCTGGCACTGGCAAGACCGAGACCACCAAAGACCTGGGCCGCTCACTCGGCATCATGGTCTATGTTTTCAACTGCTCTGAGCAGATGGACTACAAGGTAAACTCAGGTGTTAGGAGGGTCACATTATATTAGTATCTCATTACAAACTGCAGATTGCATTGTTTTGAATGTTATCTGTAATCCAACCTATTTATTATTATACATTATTTATTTTATATTATAATTATAATGAAAAGTATTATTATTAATTGCTTACTAGGGCATTGTTCCATGACGTGAATTCTTGCTAGATCATTATATCTGTAAAAAACCTTCCTTTGTATTTTTAGTTATCCGCATGGTGTTAGCCTACAGATGTTCCCCCCATGTTTCAGTTATGTAGTTAAGTATGTATTCATTAATTCATTTATTTTTTCTTTCTGTTTTTTAGTCAATTGGGAACATATATAAAGGCCTAGCCCAGACAGGAGTTTGGGGCTGTTTTGATGAGTTTAATAGAATATCTGTGGAAGTCCTCTCCGTTGTTGCTGTACAAGTAAAAACTATTCAAGACGCTATCCGCAATAAGAGACAAAGGTGGCTTTTTTTAAATATTGCTGACAACGCAATTAACTTACTCTTTGACATTTCATTTCAAAGGTGTGCTGTGTTTTTCTTAATTTGTTTTTGTCCTTGTTGACTAGGTTCCATTTCCTTGGAGAGGAAATAGAATTAAAACAAACTGTTGGCATCTTTATAACCCTCAATCCAGGATATGCTGGGAGAACCGAGCTTCCAGAAAATCTTAAAGCACTATTCAGGTGTGGATATGACTGGGCCGTTACAGAGAAAAATGGCACAAGTCATCCCCGGCATTATGGGCTGCATTTCTAGTCATTTTCCGATTGGATTTATCTTAAAAGTTTGGTGATAACTTAGTTTGATATTCTTGCTAATTGTAGGGTTATTTTGTTTTGCCTGACTGAAGGACGTAATGATTTATGTTTGGGTTTAATTCAGGATACAGCTAAAGGTAGGAATGTTTTCATGGTTATGGGGTTACTTGCATGTCTATGTAGTTAATTAATATAAAATAAGTGGATTTTACCATTTAAGTAGTCCTGAATAAAATAGTTTCTTTACTTCTCATTGGTATTTGTTTGTTGTGTGTGTTCATCAGGCCCTGCGCAATGGTGATTCCAGATTTTGAGCTCATCTGTGAGATCATGTTGGTTGCTGAAGGGTTCATTGATGCTCGTTTGCTGGCACAAAAGTTCATCAGCCTGTACACGCTGTGCAGAGAACTACTGTCCAAACAGGTAAAGAGAGAGATCCAAGACTTCACAAAGACATACAATACCAGCTGCCTCTGTTCCTCACTGCCTGTTTGTCCTGTACATTGAATCAGGATCACTATGACTGGGGCCTCAGAGCTATAAAGTCAGTACTGGTGGTTGCTGGGTCCCTTAAGAGAGAAGATAGGAGCAGGCCTGAAGACCAGGTACAGTACATAGTTTCAGTTAAAGACAGGTTGGTAATTTCTTTTACAACAGTGTAGATCTGGCTTTTCAGATCTGGCTTAATTTCCATGACAGTTAAATCTGTGCATGTATGTGTGTTTGTTTTTTGTTTTTTTTATCTCCTATCCCACAAAATAAATAAACATTACGTTTATATTAATGTAAGTGATAAAATTATACGTATCACAAATAACAAAAGAAAATAAAAAAAATAAACACAAATTTTTTACCCAAATCATACTCATACACATCATTGTCAACCTTCGACAAATCTGTTGTGCATAAAAAAGCACTTGGTTTTGTTAGGCTATGTTGGATAAGCTAGCAGATTGAGTTTAACAAGCCATATGGGTTGTAATTGTTGAAGTATGGTAGATCATAATGTTTGTTCATTTTATGCCTTTGGTTACGGTTTGTTTTTGTAGCATTACATTTCAGACGTGGTCCCCCCCCTCTTTTCAGGTTCTGATGCGTGCCCTCCGTGATTTCAACCTTCCGAAGATAGTCACAAACGACGTGCCCATCTTCCTGGGCCTGATAAGTGACCTGTTTCCTCTGCTGGATGTACCCCGAAAGAGAGACCCCTCTCTGGAACAGATGGTGCGCCAGTCCATTGCTGAGCTCCACCTGCAGCCAGAGGAGAACTTCATCCTGAAGGTGGGCATAACGACTTTCTGCTTAGTTTGTTGTGTATCGGATGGAGGCTTTAATGTTCACTGTTTGATGCCATCAGCAACAACATATGGCTAATGTCTTTTCAGCCCTTAGCTACAAACATAAACCCTCCTCATGTGGTACTGGTTTAGTTATTTTATTCTGTGAAGTTACGCACATGGAGGGACGCAAAGTAAACCCTCGAAAGGGAAAGAACCAGCTCAGTCCTCTGTGAGCAGCAGTCACTGAGGGCTTGACCTCCCTTCTATTTATACTATAATTATATTTTCAGCAGTTATCATTAGGACAATGCACTGACACAAGAAACAGGAAAATTGTACCATTACAGGAGCATACTCTTCAGTTCATTTTCTATGGAACAGTGTTTCATTTGCTGTTGAAAACAATCTCATGTGCTCGTGCTGCTATAACTGCACCAAAGAGTTCATGAAATATCTCCTGTTCAAAGTGGCAAAAGCTAAAAGGAATTAATTTCCAAGAAAATGATCATACAGGAGATATGTGACACATTTTAGATTTTAACACTTAATGCTTTGATATGTAAAACATATGCATTGTTGTTAAGTTATGTTTAGTCTTTCACAAGCTGTGTAGTTGTGTTGGTTAATGGTTACAAATGTAATGAAAATATTGCCTAGAGATAGTGATAATGCAAGGAAGTGAAATTTTGTCAGTCATCAAACCCCAGTGTGCTCTCCAGTATTGTCTCCTATTGTGCGTCTTTCCTGATGTGCAGGTTACGCAGTTAGAGGAACTGTTGGAAGTACGGCATTCAGTCTTTATAGTGGGAAGTGCGGGGACTGGCAAAAGTCAGGTACAGTGAGAATCTTGTAATTGAAGATGTTCTGCCTTATCTTCTTCATGGGAATTGTGTCATTCAGCTTAGTTGGAAAAGCCATTGGATTTTTTTAAAACAAACATCAGCCATTACATTTTCACCTGAGTGATTGACATGTATAGTTTTTTTTTTTCTTTTTATCACCAACATAATATTTATTATTACATCCTGGGGGATTATGAAAACTGTGTCCACAAATGCATGCCTTCAATTCTATGTAATATACAATTGAGGAAACTGGCAACAAAATTGCTAAAATACTTTTATCTCAAATCTTATGAGCCTTTTTATAGGTTTGATATATGTTTTGCTTTATAGATTTTAAAGACTCTGCACAAGACGTATGGAAATATGAAGGTAAAACCAGTCTGGAACGATATGAATCCGAAAGCGGTAACAACTGACGAACTGTTTGGGTTTCTTCATCCCTCCACCAGGGAATGGAAAGACGGTAAGACGGGTGGCATCACAGACACTTAGCATTATTCCTGCTTTGTTATTCTGTCACACTGCAGTGCATCTCAACCATGGAGGGACGCCTTACTGATTTTAAATGATCCTATTCCAGGTTCATCTTTGAATAACATTCTGTCTGTGTGTTTGAAAGAAATATAAATGGGGAAAAGGGGCTCTATTTCTCAATGATCCAAATGGATGCTTTTCAGAGTTTTATGATCAGTTTTCATTGTGCGGTATACTCTTAAGTCTGTGTCAACCCATTCAGTACAGTATGCCGTCTGCTGAAAGATTTCCTGAAAAGTTGCATTTCCTTTTCGTCGGCTAATGACTTTCAGGTGTCGAAGATCCTTAAATGCAAGAAATGAAAGCGATGTATTTTTAGGTCGAGCAATACTTTCTATTATCAGTCTCTTCATGTGAAATGCAGGCCTCTTCAGCTCTCTTAAAGAAAAAGGCCTCTGCACACATGGATTATGTATACAGATGACTGCATTTGATATTTCAGGATTGTTTTCTTCAACAATGAGAGAGCTATCCGGTATTGCTCATGACGGGCCCAAGTGGATTGTGCTGGATGGTGATATTGACCCCATGTGGATAGAGTCTCTCAACACGGTCATGGATGACAACAAGGTGAGCTCAACTGTTGCTTCCAAGTGACATGCATGTATTTGCCAAGCTGATTATGGTAGACACAACAACAAGGTGGATATATGCTGTAAAATTAATGGTCTATGAATCTGGAAGGCATGTTTATATTTATACAGATGTCACAGTGCACACAAAGACAAAATCCCTAAATTATGTTTAAAAATCGCACGGTCATGACTCTCTTCCCCACCACACACAATGCATCATTGCCCCCCCCCACCAAAAAAATAAAGTTTCAGTATTTTAACTGCAGAAATAAAAGCATATGAATGTTACTTAAACATCTGTAGCAGCATTTGGCAATCTGTATCACAATACTTTGTTCATTACTTTGTTCAGTAGGACTCGTTGCTTTATTTTAATCTGGTTTCCTTAATGGATTCACAAGAAAGTGTCCTTAGGCATCTTTATTAATCAAAGCACGGCAGCTTGGAGCTATATTTAGTGTTGTTCTAATATAGACATATGTTTTGCTAGAAGAAAACAAGGTTAGAGAAATTGTTCTGATTCTAACTCCTCAACTGCATACAACCATTTGTCTCCATAATAAGTGACTCAAGTGCTTCTCTGTGATTTTAACCATCTGTGTTATCACAGCAATCAATGGTTGACAATGTCAGTGCTATCTCAAGATAGAATAGATCCTCTATGTAAGAACGATAACTATTTATTTTGTTTCTGTGGTGAAAATTGTAATGGCCTTACAAACTCTTATCAACCTCTCAGGTTCTCACTCTGGCTAGCAATGAGCGGATATCTCTGACTTCCTCCATGAGATTGGTATTTGAAATCAGCCATCTGAGGGCGGCCACCCCAGCCACCGTCTCCAGAGCCGGCATCCTTTATGTCAACCAGCAGGACCTGGGCTGGAGCTCGTACGTGTGTTTAAGAGCCAACTAAATGGAAAAATAAGAGCCGGTGTTCAAAATGTGTGTAGAAGACTGCATGCTTAGACCAGAGTAAATATGTAGTTAATGGTTACACTCACACACACTTCACCCATAGCTCAGTATTCTGCGCACCAGGGAAGATAAACCTATCGGGTAATGTACCTGGCTTTATTGTCCTTGGTGAGATGACATTTCTTAACATGCAATATGATGTTAACATAGTTGTCTCAGAAGCCATAAAACACAAATACAAATCCTGACCTGCTTAACTCTAAACCTTGCACATCAGTATTAATGTAATGCAATACTGTGAGTTATTGAGGGTTAAACCTAATATTCTCTAAGTACCCTCAGACTAGGTTTGCTGCATGCTGTACCATTCCTGCTTATGTTTCTTTTTTAGGTATGTAACTAGCTGGATTGATACTCGACAGGCTCAATCAGAAAGAGCTAATCTGACTATATTGTTTGACAAGTATGTTCCTTACTGCTTGGAGCAAGTGAGATGTAATCTGAAAACAATTACACCAATTCCTGAAAACAGTATGGTGCAGGTAAGTAGCTCACAGCTAGTTTTCGGGTTTCATCAAGCATAATTTCCTGGATTTTGTCTTTCTTTTGTGGCCGCCTCCTTGAGGTGAATTTCTTGCCCTAAAAGAAGGTTCTCATTACTCCAGCTCTTCAATTAGTTATGGGTGTTTCTGCATTTTACACTCAAAGTTGTTGTGCTACAGCGTACAGAATTACTATACTTTCTGAAATTCGCTCTAAAATGTTGTCACAGTACCGCAATGTATATTCAGTTTTAAATATATTACGACACTGTTCTTGTTTGGATGAGTATAGAGTTTAATGAAATGGATATTAAATACAAATACAATAATGCATTATTACCCTAGAAATAACTTTAATTTTAATCAAACGTCCAAACTATATATCATGTTAACAGTCCCTGTGGTGTTTTGTAACTTCTGCATAAAAAAAATATATATATTATTGACTTTTATGCAGTGCCAGTATCTTGTGTGTGTTTTCCCTGTCAGACACTGTGCTCGCTGCTGGACTGTCTGCTGACCCCCGACAACACCCCCCCTGACTCCTCACGTGAGCTCTACGAGATCTACTTCGTCTTCGCCTGTGTCTGGGCCTTTGGTGGGGCCCTCTTCCAGGATCATGTGAGTGAGTTCCCTTACAGGAGTCACCTCTGTTGGAAACAATGCCTTAAAGCATCGAAAAGATTTTATCCATCAAATTGGCTGAAGATAAATATGTTTTGAAGGATTAGTTGGAAACGTGTGTGCGGTGTGTCAAGTTTCACTGACCCGAGGAATGACTGAGCTATGCTTTGTTCAGTGACAGAGGGCTGTGTATTCTTAAGGGCTCTGAAGAATGACAAATTGGCTGGCAGTCTGAAATCGACACAGCCATTTCTTCTGATAAGGCCTGGTCAGGACTGTTCAGGGTCAACATGATCTCAATAGCTCACTAAAAAGGAATCTATTAAGATTACAAGATTTTAGTCAGTCACTGGCTGATTATAATTCTCATTTGTTTTGGGCGTAATTTCAATTGTATATGCCATGTTGGCCCAAAGTAAGTGTTATGCAATGCGGTAAAAACACGTTAGTTTATGCATTTAATCCCTTCTAACAAGTGTGTGTTTCTCCTAGCTTATTGATTATCGTTCAGAATTCAGCCGCTGGTGGTCCAAGGAAATGAGGGCAGTAAAGTTTCCTTCTCAGGGAACTGTGTTCGATTACTTTGTTGACCCAGACACAAAGAAATTTGCTCCCTGGGCTGATAAGACTCCACCCTTTGAACTTGAACCTGATGTTCCTTTGCAGGTAATTGCTCCTATATGAAGAACATTGTCTGTGTATAATATTTAAATGTCAGTTCATGATCACAGCTTATTTGGCTACTAAAAGAGATAAAGATGAGAATGGAGGAAACACTATTTACACTTCTTGTAAAACTCATTCAGCCAGGGTAACAAGATACAAAAATGTATGTTATTTATAACTACTGTTTTATAGCACCTGAAAATGGCCATTGTAAATAGTTTTTTTTCATGCAGAGACATCATGGGAGGTATTAAAAGTCTTTAATTAATTCAGAGTTAAGTTTAATGACTACTGTTGCTTCAGTTGAGCTTCACACTTGTTTTTACACTGGCAGTCAAAACATACAAAGCTGTAGTTATCTGACATAGTCATCAAATTAAACTACAGAAGATTGTTGTTACCTTTTATTTTTAAATATAGAGGATGATGTAGATTGTGACGAATAATAAAAAGGCTGAGATCATAGAAATATTAGTAGATTAGCACATACACACTATACGTAGACAGTCATTTTCTGAACTTCTGAATCTGGAACAATTTTCAATACAACATGTTCCCATTTAAACCAGATGTACTTTAAGATGGTTACTAAAACTTAAAATAACGTAATTTTTCAGTTTCTTTCTAAATTACATTGTATAACACACATTCCTTTTGGCTGTATTTTTCTTCAGCATTCACAAAATGTATATTTTTCTCTGTCTCTCGAAACAGTGGCAGTTTAATATATTACAGTCATGGATAGGTTTAAGCATTTGACAAGAGTGAACTAGGACTAAGAATTGTCAAGAATTCAAGGTTGCAAAGGACTACAGCTCAGTGTGATCCTGTGCTCGAAATCCCTGTTGGGCATTTACATTTTATTGTTCCTGGTATTTGTTCTCAATGGCAAAATTAACAGCCTTCCTTGTGCCATTCAGTTTCTTTTCTGAAGACAAGGCTTCAATTTTGTCTAACTGCCTGAATTTACTGCTTTTCTATATTTCACAAGGCAGAATCAATAATGTGACTGAAGTGAAGAAGATAAAAATTTATGGTATCTTGCAATTTAATGGTTGAAAAGATGCAATTTGAAAGATCATAAATTGTGAAGGAGTTTATGCTTCATTGCCCATGATTCAGTACTTGCTGTTCGAACTTGATTTGCGACTGTCTGCAAAGTGTGATTAATGATGTGATCAATGCGTGCCATGCAGTACACCAGTCCTAATGCTCTTCATTAGAATAAATAAAATAAATTGACTGCAGCTTTATAAAAACTCTGTAATGGTTAAAAATCAAAAAATGTCATCCTCCAGCTACGATTGAGCTCTTCTGGGTCTGTGTCCACCTACATCACATTACTCATGACAACCTTGTTGAAATCTGCAGGGGTCTGGTTAGCTTTATGTCAAAATTATCAGAGCAAGGGGAAAGAAATTCCTTGTGGCAGTGGTATTGTTGTCGGGACCATACCACGCTGAAACACAGAGGTTCTTCACCCATCATACGATAAGCATAAGCCAGGGAGGTTTTGTTCTGGAAGTAGGGGGGGAGCAGTTTGGGAAGTATTAATGCAGAAAATTGCATTTCAAGCTGATAAACGGTTTCCCGAATGATCTTTGTGCAGAGTGTTCTGTAGTTGTTCTATATAGCCCATTCTTTATAATAACATTTACCAGGAGAAATCTCATTTGTGTTTTACTCACTTACAAAATAAGCATAAAAACTGTCACACCATTTTTTTAAATTGATCAGAATCAGATGCAGATGCTGCTCTTCACTTGCAACTGTCCTTTTTTTCCTTTTCATTTTTATCATCCATTTGGTTGTATTAAATTAGTCATCACTGAGGACTTGTATTTTCTATTTTCCCTCATTCTGCATGTGAGAATTAGTTCTCTCTCTGCCTATAAATACCTCCTCACCTCCCTTTGTATTAATCTAACATCGATCACTGTGCAGATTTTTCCATTATTATTTATTTTTAATCAATAATATTTATGTTTTTTTAATGTGTCCAATGTGCTGAAATGGATAATAGGCAGTTCTTACCTAATCTATATCCTTCAAATTAATACCCTTGCCAATATGATCAGATTTGTGTATTGGGATAAATAGTAATTGACAGAGGGGTCTAAAGGAACAGTGGTAATGTTGTTCAAATTAAAACCGCCCACCTTAAAATGCTTGTTCATAAAATATAATGATTTTCCTATTGTCAATAGTACTTTTTTTTTGGCTAGTATATGCATTTGAATGAGTAACATTAAATAACAATACAATTATTCTCTTTAATTATAAACCATAAAAAAGTATTATATTATTTGAACATTATTTATTTATTGAAGTAAATAAAAACAAATCTTCAAATGAAATATAATTCACACAGGGACGTTTGTTTTTGTTTGCCAGACGGTCCTTGTTCATTCTGCTGAAACCATTTGCTTGACGTATTTTGTGGATTTGCTGCTGAAGAAAGGCAAACCAGTCATGCTTGTTGGGAATGCAGGTGTGGGGAAAACAATCCTGGTTTCAGACAAAGTTTCCAGGCTGTGTGAAGATTATATGGTGGCCAAGGTTCCTTTCAATTACTACACCACCTCCGCCATGTTGCAGCGTGAGTAGCACTCTCCTGAAGGAGCAAAGCTGTTGCTAGTTTGAAGTTACCCCCCATGTGTTTTAACCTTTATTAGCAATGTTCTCATTATACCTGATATGGAAGTTAATTCTGCGTGAAAAAAATTAATTGCATGCCTTGCATACTATGAATCCTTGATTCAGTTTCTAACGAGGAACATTTCTTGTTAATGATTTTAACTAAAAATGAGTGTACAAATGGCAGACTGTCTTCCTCCTATTTTTCTAAATGAATCGTATACTTTTACCGAATAAAAACTGGCAACCAATATATTACGTTTTAAAATGTTAAATTAAAAAGATTAAATTTCTTATCTATACTAGTCATCCCATTAAGTGGATGTTAAATGGTTTACAAATAATCTTTAATTGCTATATATTTTTTTTTATTCTGATTAATTGAAAAAACCTCATACCCACTGGCGCTTAATGACAATAAAAAAAAATAATGTAATTAATTGTTTTGAAAAAAATTGCCGTTTACATGAATATCTTTAGTGTCAGCTGTTATTGTTTTCCTTTCTTGTAAAGCATTATTATTGTTAGGCTATTAGGCTATAAATATTTTTTTTCATTGTAGGTGTGCTTGAAAAGCCTTTAGAAAAAAAAGCTGGAAGAAATTTTGCCCCACCGGGCACAAAGAAGCTAATTTATTTCATTGATGATCTTAACATGCCAGAGGTGGATGTCTATGGAACAGTGCAGCCCCACACTCTTATACGACAACATCTGGATTACAGCCACTGGTAAGTGTGTTTGCAGTTAACAGTGTGGTAAACAATATGTTCTAGGTTTCTTGGTTGTCTCTGTATAACAATGAGGGTGTTTACAAAGCTATTCGCTTCCCATTGTCATTCTCAACATTCGAAGAATAAGAAACATTGAGACTCTAAAACAGCAGAGATATGTAATTAAAATACTCAAATTCATAAGTAGTAGGCCGAGAATAAAAACATTTGACCTACTTGCAATTTGCAAATTACAATTCTGTACCCTATACTGTTTTTATTTATAAGTAGTAGGAAGTGGTCCCTGACAATAAAATAAACCACTACTGTGTACATGTTTGTTATTTGTTATTTGTAATTTGCAATTTGCGGGTAGGTCAGTTTTTTTTGGTCTGGGCCTATATTTGTTTGAGGCCTTGAAGAAATGCTTTAATTGTTATAATTGTGCTAATGACATTTTTTTTTTCCACTCCCCTTTATGGCACAGTACTGTTTGGTATTTTATTTATATCCCATTTGTTAGCTTTTTGTGCGTTTTTCTGCATAATACAGATGTCCATAAATAAACCCTATTAGCACATTACCTTATATATTGCAGCACATTGTGTTACTTGTCTTCAAGCTGTCTGACTAAAGTAAATCAATAAATTAATGAAAGAAGCATGTGGGAGACAGGACGAGGTCAACCTCAAGGCAGGAACAGAGGAGGTGGCAAACCGAAATGACAGAGATAATGTATATTTTGCAAAATTAATGTTTTTCATGCACGATGGCTGTGGTAATAAAACCTCCATATCCTTGGAGAGGTGGCAGCTTTAAACATGCAGGCACTAATCTTAACACAAGATCTAATGTATAGTACATTGGATTTTCAAAAAAACACATGTTCCCTGTAAAGCCTGATTTCAGCACTGAATGAAAAATGACTGCTCTTTGTCTAGGTATGACAGACAGAAGCTGGCACTGAAAGAAATACACAATTGCCAGTACATTACATGCATGAATCCGGCAGCGGGGAGCTTTTCAGTGAATCCAAGACTTCAGGTAAACAGAAAATCATAAATATTTTGGCAGAAAAAATTAGTTTTAACAAGCTCAAGTAGTAATTACATGCATCTGTGCACATCTAAGAAAAGAATACCTTTTGAAGCATCCATGTTTAATTCATTTCCTCTGCTCGTTATATTTTTATGCATTAAATCAACCAATAAAATGAAACAATAATCTTAAAACACCCGGAGGACTGAACTGGTTACAAATATATTTCTCTGGTTTATTCAAGAGGGCAATTGGGAGACTTTATTTTGGGAAAGATGCAATAAAGTAATGGCCATATTTATTTTGGGATACCACATCAGTTAATATTTCACCCTCAAACTAATTCTACTTTTCTTACTTCCAGAGGCACTTCTCTGTGTTTGCTGTGCATTTCCCGGGGGTCGATGCCTTGGCCACTGTGTACAGCAGCATCCTCAGCGCCCACTTCCAGCAAGGTGGATACAGTTACGGTGTGACCAAATCCGTCGGCACTGTGATTCAGGCCGCAATCTGCCTGCATCAGAAAATGACTCAGAACTTCCTGCCCACAGCCATTCGCTTCCATTACATTTTTAATATGAGGGATCTGTCAAACATCTTCCAGGTATAGTGTGTTTTTTATGTTCTTCTGTTGTGAGCCGGTGCATTGCTCTTCACTGGCTGCAGGGTATTGGTTTCAGAGTTTACATATGTCAGCTTGGGCAGCCATGTTTTGATTGGCAGGTTATTGCTCCTACTACATATGCAAGAAGACATGACTGTATTTTCTGTCCATGTAATTGCATAGTGATTGACATTTTGAGGTCTTGAGGCCTCATACGGCGGGGGTATACATTACTGTCAATGCTTCTGCTTTTGAATGACAATGAGGGGTTAAACATACATTGTGTTGAATCCACTGAATGTAACTGAATCATTATTGCCCTGGGTGTTATTTGGTGCTATCCAGTCCTTGCTTAATTGTCACATTCAGAGGACTTCTGAATGAGCAAACAAACTAATAATAAATGGATATTACATTTCACAGATATTATATAGTTACAGAACATAAGAAATGTACTGCAACTGTCCACTATTGTGTTTCTAACTGTGAGGAAAGGATCTGTTAAACTTTGATCACAAATCTGCAGCAGGTTTGGAAAAACAGGTTACATGATTAGTAACCTTTTTTGCTTTTTACTTTTATATGTTTTCTGTGAGAAACTTGTTCTTACTCACTTGATTTACCAACGGTCTAATCAAACTGAAGGTCATCTGGAATTATGGTTTCAGGGAATCCTGTTTGCTCAACCAGAATGTGTACGATACCCGATTGATTTAGTGTACTTATGGCTTCACGAATCGTCCAGAGTGTATTCAGACAAACTAATGGAAGAGAAAGATGTAGAGCTTTTCAACAAGATCCTGATCGACACAGGCAAGAGATACTTTGAGGTAGGGATCAAAATATGCTCTGTCATTCGCTAATTACCTGTACAGTTTTTTTTCTGTATTTGAAGATGATTTTTGAGTTGGAAGTTTCAGGGAAATAACATATTTAACAGATTTTAAAGCCTCAGAGGAAATTATAAATATTAATCAGAAAGCATGCTTCCCATTCTTAATTCAAACCTTAGCTAATGCATGCTAAGTCTGCATGATTTCTAATCTATCTTAGTTTCATTTTTCCAAATTCCAAAATGTTTTTTAGTCATGAAAATATCCGCTAAAGAAATATCACAATAATGAAATGCATAAATAAATAAATGCAAGTGTCAAAATATTCTTTCATTTCTTTTTAGGGCATTGATGAGCATATATTTATTCATCAGCCTCTCATCTATTGCCATTTTGCTCAAGGCGTTGGGGAGCCGCGCTACTTCCCTGTGTCTGACTGGGAAAAACTGCATAAGACTTTAACTGACTCTCTGGAGCACTACAATGAACTACATGCGGTCATGAACCTTGTGCTCTTTGAAGAAGCAATGCAGCACATGTAGGTCCATGCCCTTGCAACATACACTGCATTACCAAGGGTACTGGCACAGCAGACACATGACAAAAGACAGCTGCTCACAATACACTTAATTGGATCTAGGCCCACCCTTGGCCTAATTACTTAATTGCAGCTGCTACCTGGAGTTTCATAGATCATAGTAATACTGTGCCATTTAGTTTCAGTATTTAGAATACTTGAAAATAAACAGTTTAACGGCACCAAAATGGATATATATAATCTTTAATCTGTGTTTCACCCCTTTAGATGCAGAATCAGCCGTATTCTGGAGGCACCGCATGGCAATGCTCTTTTGATAGGTGTGGGAGGGAGCGGAAAACAAAGCTTATGTCGTCTTGCGGCCTTTCTCAGCATGTTGGAAGTCTTTCAGATAACTCTTCGCAAGGGCTATGGCATTCATGATCTCCGAGTAAGACGTAACTGCAAAATTCTTAACATATTATGGCATTCTTGCTCTCATTTCAGTGCATTGAAAAACATATTTATTTGAATTACTTCTCTATTTTGTTAAGCTATACTTTACAATATTGTAGAGGCCACTGGTTTTAGTTTAGAAGCCACTTTTCTAAATTAGCATGAACTCCTTTAACAATAACTTGCCCTTGAAACATGTCAAACCCTCAGGCCTAAAGTAAGATCTTGGCGTCTTCTCCTCCTCGTTGCTTGTTTCTTGAAGTGATCGCTCCACTTGAAAATGTGCTCTGTGTGGTCCTGTGGCCTGGCCCTTTGGAAACCTGCTGCTAACACTCAAGCTTTTCCTTGTGAGTTAAGTTGCTCTGAATCTCACCACACTGAGAGAGTTCACGGTGTGAAGCTGTGATTACCACTTTTTTTTTTTTTTTGCACACAGAGTGACATCGCTGCCCTGTACATGAAGGTTGGGGTGAAGAACATCGGGACCGTCTTCCTCCATACAGATGCTCAGATACCAGACGAGCGCTTTCTAGTGCTAATTAATGACATGCTGGCATCAGGTACCGTGCAATTTAGCTGAATGATGTAGGTTAGGGCATTGTAATAATAGCAGCAGAGATCGGTGCTTTAAAACTTTGACAAACATGCTCATCATGAAAACACTTCAGACATAAAACATTTTGAATGAGTGCAGGTCACTTGAGTTTTGAATAGGCATCATCAGCAGGGGTTAGGGATCAGCCTGGGATATTAGTTATATTGGAGATTTCAAGTCACCTTCCCTAACCTAAGTAAAATAAGCTGCTTAACATAATTATTTGCAATCAGTAAATGTAGAGTTCATTATGAAAGGCCTTTTTTGTAGTATAATTTCGTATTGTTCGCCTGAAAAAGGCACACAAAAGAACACGGTTTAAGTGTTATTTTAGAAAGTGTTCTTTCTGTTTGAAAAACCTTCATCCTGCCGAACATGAAAGGCTGATTAACCTTTTAAAGATAAAGATTCGATTTCTGTGAAGTTTGTGCAGACATAGGTTCTAATACCTCTCATTTGACCAGTGAGATTTCGCTTCCCAGATTGAGGAATGGTTCTGTTCTTTCTGTGTATCTTTTGGTACTTTTGCTGAGAAAAATAAATAAATCAGTTTCACAGGGACCATTTAGTCCACAATTTAAAACAAAATGATTAGTTATGCAGCAAAAATCGTGAAGCATAAAGCGTAACTCAGCCAAGAAAGGGGTTTATCTCCTATAAACATTCTATTCCAATTCCCCTAATACATTATTATTATTAATATTTATTCTCCATATCTCATTCAGTTTCCCCCATGCTATATCCTTTTCAACCCAGCTTGTTTTAAAGTAGCATTAAATAGGCAAACACCAAAAGTAGCGGTTCCACAAACCATAATGAATTTTGACACAAAAAGTGTTTATTGTGGAGAAATGACTAGAGAAATGCCTAGTTATTGTGGTTCAGTTTTTCAAAATCTTGGAGCCAGACAAGAGGCTGTTTAGGCAGAAACAAGGGCAGCCCCGGTGCCGGCTCTGAAACTGAACAGCACTGTACTGCGTCTCAGGGGATATCCCAGATCTGTTCAGCGAGGAGGAGGTGGACACTGTCATCTCCTCCATTCGGGTGGAGCTGAGAGGACTAGGTCTTCTGGACACCAGGGAGAACTGCTGGCAATTCTTCATTGACAGGATTCGCCGGCAGCTGAAGGTCAGTTCTGCAAAGCTCATTAAAGCTGAGTCTGTCCAATGCAGAGAACAGAAGTGTGGGCTAAATCGTGTACTACTGCAGAGTGTGAAATAGTATACTATTCATAGTATTTCTCTATTCCCCCAAAAATTGTGATTAAAGATAGCTTTTTTTTAAATTATTATTAAATATATTGAGGATTTCTAAAACAATATATACTAATACAGAGGAATTAGAAAACTAAAGTAAGCTGTCTATTCTGCTCCTGCTAATATGATTTACTTATTTAATATTCTATTAGAATATATCTTTCTGACTAATTAGTAATTCCCTCACGCTGTTTATACATTTGCGCTCGGCATACTTCGCCTACCCAGATAGTAATGCAATTAAGCAAAACATTTTTTGTAAAATTGCTTAAGTAGGTATAATTGGAAATTAGAACATGTTTTGTTTTTTTTCCCTTGAGTTGATGAAGTAAAACTAAAAACTTAGTCCTGCATAGAATTTGCTAGTATTGTATTAACTTACTTTTCTTTGCATTCTGCAACATAATAAGTCCTGTTATACAAACATTACTGCCTGAAGGTTCAAACACTAAATGCCATTTGGTTGCAATATGTATATTGTGATATTTATCTATAAATCACATAATGTATTTTCTAAAGGCAACAGAGTTGTTTTCCAAATTTAACTTCTCTGTGAAATAACAGCAAAGGAGGCAGGATTGCACATTCGGGTGTATATTCATGTTTTAATTTACCAGTCAGCGTTTGATTGGTCAAAACGGAAAACCAAGTCGCTGCCGTCTCCACAGCAGTGTCAGATATTCTGGATAATTTAACTCGGGGGGTGTCCAACCCTGGTCCTGGAGATCCCCTATCCAGCAGGTTTTAGAGGTGACCCTTCTATCACCAATGTATAAGCACCTGGAAGTATTTCATTCTGATCAATGAAGCAGGTGGTTTGATAAATTCAGTCTTTTAGAAACTATTAGAGCAATTATTTGAATACCTGCAGCCTCCTGAGGGAAGAATTCCCTTGCTTGGCTTGCTTAATTGATTAATCACTCCCATGTGTTCGCAGTATTTAGAAATTAGTGATTTGGGGTGACCTATAAGTTTAAGTGGATTGGGGCTCTCTGGGACCAGGGTTAGACACCCCTGATTTAACTGCTTTGTCATTGCAGTGAAAACTACATGTAAACTGTCCAGACTCCTTTATCTTTTTTTTTTGTAGCATTTGTCTAGTGTGTTATTAACGTTTGGTTGTCTGGCTTGACAGTTGTTGTGATGTTTAAGGTTGCTTCAGTAATGTAAACCTCACTGCGATAGACGTTCCTGCTGACCACATTGCTGTGTGTGGTGTCTTGGCTAAACATGTCCCCAGCCGCAATGTTTGGCTTATGCTAATGTGTCTCTGTGCGCCATCACTTCCCCAGGTTGTTCTCTGCTTCTCCCCTGTCGGCTTCACTCTGAGAACCAGAGCGAGGAAGTTCCCAGCTCTGGTGAACTGCACAGCCATCGACTGGTTTCATGCTTGGCCTCAAGTGGCACTGCAATCTGTCAGCAGCACTTTCATTGAGAAAATAGATGGGCTGGATGTAAGTTGAAATTGATAAGTGCATGGTGTTAACAAACCCTGCAATTGTTTAATTGAGAAAATTGATTAGGCAACTTTTGTCCTGGATACTAGAGAAAGCTAAATGTATGTATGCCAGGTTTGGGGAATATGGAAGATATCCATCTCAGAAATATCTGTGTTAAAGTGGAGGATTCAGAAATGTCCCAAACATCATTTAGGCTACACCATTCTTTATATGAAAGGAGAAATGAATGTGTCAGTCTGTAAAAAAAGAAAGGAAAAAAGGTTTGGGAATTATTCCTTTTCAAATCATGCTTCAATCAAGTTTTATATTTAAAAGAATAATGTATTTTTGAGTGTCAGCAATTATTATGCAAGGCATTTCAGGTACACATTTTTCTTAGAGGTAATTTCTGTTCTAGTACTGTTAAAGATCGTCGCAAGGTGCATTTTCCTTGCTACCTAAGCTTTGAAAATAAAAAAACAATAGATCCTTCACTTAGCAGGAGAAGTATAGTCCTTACTTTTAATCATGGTCTGCAATCTAGCTGTGGTTTGAAACCAGTAGGTGGCCTTCTCTGTTAGTAAGAAGGTGCAGAGACATTTAAAGCAGTTGCTTGTTTATTAAAAAAAATATTTAAGAGAAAAGAATGGGGAGCATATTTTTTTTCTGAAATCCTGAATGTTTTTCTTCCCCCCAAGGTATAGTTAACCTCGAGGCATCCATAAAGAGTTTCAAAGTTCCTGTAGCTTGTGCATCTGTGTGAAAACTAGGTACCGCAGAATCCATTAACGTTGCCGTGATCAGTTACAATAGAAATAAATAATTCATGATGAAGGAAATTACTCTAATTAGCAGGCAGTTCAAGTCCTTTGATAAAACTGAGGTCTAATTCCGTGAAGGGCAGGAAGTGCTGTCATCAGTCAGCCCTGAAAAGATTAGCATCTATTATGAATGAGGGCAGGCACCCTGGTGAAGCCATGTGTGTCCCGGAGACAAACTTAATATCTTCCAAAATGGGACAAACTTCGTCTCACAAACACAGCAAGGCTCCTACTGGGCTATTGTTTGCAGGTACAAGCAAACAACCCAAGTCCTATCATTCTCTGCCTGTCCATCATTTTGACAGCTGTGAAAAAACATTTTCCATGCAAAGTAGGGAATAATTCACCAGTACTTTGTTCAGCAGCACTTCACGTCAAAGAGTTTTGTTTGGGACCCGTCTCCAAAAGGCTGTTTAAACATCATTGTCTTTGAGTGTGCGGTTCTACATACACACACACACACACACACACACATACATACATACATACATACATACATATATGATATTGTTTATCTAATATGAAATGTGTTATTTAGAACAATTAATTAAACTTTTCAAAAAAACTTTTGCAGCCTTTCTAGAGGTCTTAAAAAATGTTTTTTTCCTTTGCTAATATTTTTATCCTTTGGTGACCATAAATGACCATAAAAAATGCAATTAAACCCTTTTCTGTGGCTCGGAGTGTAAGATTGGTGTGTAGATGCGAGGAGTAGTTAATCCCACGGTGTCAGTGGAACAGTGGTGGGCGGGAGCGACTGCCATTCAGGAGTGCACTGGGAAAGATAACAATAAATGGCTAATAATGACACTTAATGAGCTTGATTAAGTTGATTTGTTATGAAAAATTAAGTAGCAAAGGGTGAATGTAGGCGATATAATAAGAGATTAATTTTAATAGAAACGAAATGCTGTAGGGTTTTAAAACACAATTGGGATTAACATGAAATTCTAAAGAACAATTACAAAGGAATGCAAAATTAATTCTTAACAGGCATCTTTAGATAATTACATGAAAAGAAGATGCAGTTCTGTCTCTTAAAACAATATATTCTACCCATCTGGCGTTTTTTGTAATTCTATATAGATCTTTTTATATCAATATTGTTTTTTTTTAATTATAGAATTCTGCTGATAAAATATTGTATTAATGTCTGTGAAATATGATTTTTTTAATTATCTATGGTTTTGGTAAAGAAGAAAGCATATTGCCTTCATGATTACGCACTCTTGGAGAATTTGAGCTTGTATTTTTCTTAAGTAAGGGTAGTGACATTTTTCTGATTCCCCCTCTCTTTATATATTTTTCTAGCCTGAAGTTAAAGCTTCAGTAAGTGAATTTATTTCTTATGCACACACCACTGTCAATGAAGTGAGTGTAAAGTACCAGCAGAACGAGAAGCATTATAATTACACCACACCCAAGAGCTTCCTGGAGTTTATGAAACTCTACGACAATCTGCTTGGTAAGAAGAGGAGAGAATTGATCCAAAAGATGGAGAGACTTGAAAATGGGCTTCAGAAACTGCTGACGACAGCTTCCCAGGTGAATGTTTCATCCTTGATTGTAAATATACCAAGCTGCAGACTTTAATACCCCAAATGACAAGACATTAGAACTGGATTTGGAACCTGTTTTTGTTGTTGTTGTTGTTGTTGTTGTTTGTTTTTGTTTTTTAAGAAATGGTCAGTGGTCAGATATTTCTGAACTTTACAATGCTATCATGAAACTTATTGAAATTGTTTTATATAACATCCCCTATCTTTGCATCTGGAAAAAAATGTTCTGGGAATGCATTAAGATCCTGCAATTGCTAATCATTACATTCAGAATCCACTTGTCAGACACATTGACACCATATTATACACATTATGGGCATCAAAAACACAATTAATTATATCAGCATACAGGGTTGATATATAACTGTAATATTTCACTAATTTAATGCGCTTTAAAAAGGGGTGGATTTAAAAAAAAATGATGTTCAAATCTAATCTTCACTGAGTTTAACATTAAAAAAATATATATTTATTCATGGCTTAAAATATGTCAAATAAAAAAAAAATGTAATTTATTTTTTGATATTTGAAATATACAGCCCCACGCCTGCTAATATGCTCGAAAGGCAGATGGAGAAAACTAGGAAGTTTAATTAAATGAAGACCTGTTGAAGAAAATTTCCAATCATCTTCTGGAAGATGAGCATATTCACAGTATTCATCTTCAGGCATTATTCTGTATTTTTATGAGTGCAAACACACATCTCCAGAGGACCCAAATTAATTGAATACATTAAAGAATAAGCCCAGGGCTTTATTTGTTTTCAACTTCCTGACACTTGTTTAAATTAAAACCCCGCTGGTGTTCAATTAGACTGTGCTATTATGGCTACTCAGGTGGAGGATTTGAAGGCGAAGCTGGCGACTCAGGAAGTGGAGCTGCACCAGAGGAACACGGACACCGAGGCTCTCATCGCCAAAATAGGGCAGCAGACGGACAAACTGAACCAGGAGAAGTCTGTGGCAGATGCCGAGGAGCACAGGGTACATTTACAGCTTTCCTCACAGCCTGCTTGTCTTCAAGGGAGAAAACGTATATAAGTCATTTGAAACATCCATTTAACCTTTAAATCATCACCATGGATGATATAAAATATAAAATTCAACAACTAAAATTAATGAAAGAACCGGTGGTTGTGTTTTTATTATTATTGTTTTATTGTATTTTTAAATACTTAAAACAAAAACAAAGAAATGATATACAGAAATACATTGATACAATGACCTTGATAAATTGGCAGCACAGATTTGAACAAGATGTCTCTCGTTGGCACTGATAAAATACATTAAAATACATTAAAAAAAACAAAAGCATCATACCTCACAAAAAAGCAAGTTTTTACTTCTTCCCTCCTCTTGAACTTCCATTCAATGTAGCGTGTTCAGACCTGTCAGAGATACAGGGCAGTCCTGCGGGTCAGATGAAGGTGTGGGGGGCTACAGCATGTCCTTCTGTCTAACAGGTTGCTACCATTCAAGCTGACGTGACCAAGCAGCAGCACGAGTCCGAGGACGACCTGGCCAAAGCAGAGCCTGCTCTCAATGCTGCCAACGCAGCTCTCAACACCTTAAACAGGGTACATTGTGTGATTCATCCCACTTCACGCTGTCTTTACGATTGAAGTTGGTGACTCATTGTCCCTCACGTTGCACTGTGTTCTCAGTTAAACCTGACCGAGCTGAGAACATTTCCTACCCCCCCTGCCATTGTGGCCAACGTGTTGGCTGCTGTGCTGGTTCTGCTGGCTCCACCTGGTCGAATACCAAAGGATCGAAGCTGGAAGGCAGCTAAAATGTATATGAATAAGGTGAGAGGACATCAGCTAGTGCGTACTTACATAAGTGAAATTTACTCATGCTGATTTGTGTGGGGATAATTTTCCTCCTGCCAGTCTGGGGGGTACATTTAATTTTCAACAAAACTGCATTGTAGAAGAGTAAAATTGTTTGACAGCACAATCTTTGGTACAGCATCCGATTCTTACTGCCCAAGAGCCCTGGATCTCGGAGTTGTACCACAAAACATGCACAAATGTAACCTCCAGGCGTACATTTACGAAGGTGTTGTTTGCTTCCTGTATCTGGCAGGTTGATGATTTCTTGCAAGCCCTGATTAATTTCGACAAGGAACGCATCTCCGAAGCCACAGTAAAGGTCGTGAAGGAGGAGTACCTGAGCGACCCCGAGTTTAACCCAGAGTTTGTGCGCTTGAAGTCGTCCGCTGCGGCCGGACTGTGCGCCTGGGTCATTAACATTATCCGCTTCCACGAGGTACACAGTGCTGTGACAGGGCGGCACCGTAACCTTCATCATTCACACACACTTACTGGAGTCCACACTCAATATGAGAAAACATTTAGTTTACTGCATCCTTCAATTTATTTAATGGTATTTAATCTTTAAAAGCATAGAGGGTCTGGAACAAAGACCTACACAGTAGAACAAGACCATGGGGCAACCATCTCCATTGACATTGCTCATTCCTGTCTACAGTGTGGCTGTTTTCTCTGCTGAATTGTGTACAGATCAGTAGTAGTAATTATATACTAAACCTATGACAACATTTAACACTTACAATTTCCACATCAAGACACCTGTGAATTGGTTTCTTGTCTTCATCCAACTAAGAAGGGACATCTTGCAGTACTTTAGTTTTAAAATTCCACTTTTATGTTGTTTTCATATTTAGCAATAAATAATGTTTATAATGAAGTGTATATTCTTCTTCACTACAATAGCTTTATTTGCTAAATCCTCAGAGACAATTTATTTTGTGCTGAAATGGGAGAGATAAGTAAAGTGCTCCCAGGTTTGAAGTGTCATGATTTAATCCTTTATACGAGATCATTTTTCATTGTGATTTTCACAAGCATTATCACATTTATCACAGGTAAATAGAAAAGTTACTCGGAAGTGCACATGCTCATTAATAACGTGACGCATGATTCATCTTACTGGAGCATAATTAATTTCCGTTACATTGCATAATTGTTCATTTTTGTCACAATGCATATTACTGTTTTCCATTTCTCCCAATAATCTGCATGCCTGTCACGCTGACACCACCAAAAGATGTATGTAAGTATTGCTCTAATTTAATGCTCGGCTGCTTTGAAGCTTTCTAGAAAGTTTGACTTAAGTATTTTTTTTTTATTTTATTCGGAGAGGATTTTATTTCTGTACTCTCAGTAGCACTCAAAATGATAATGAAAATGGCGAGAACCAAAAAATGTTCCCTGTTATAACATGATACCTTGAAAATTCAGATTCATGTTGAAAGTAAAATGCTACTTGACAAATCGCTCAACAACTGTGTCGATTATTGTAAATGCACAGCATAGTAAACGTATTTATAATAGTACATTTTAAAATACTTTTAAGAAGTAAATTATCATTCTAGGGCTTTTGTAATTTCACACTATAGAACACTAGTAAAGTGTTCATTTAAAGATATAAATAGATTAGGTTGTTGTGGCTGTCTAATATTAGGTACTGGAATCAAACTTATTGTGTATATTTTATAACACTTTACAGCAGGGACATGAAGGGGTGGGGGGGCAGGGGTGGCGCGAGCCACTGCCCCTTTTCATTCCCCTGCCCCATTTTTCCTGATCGCCCCTCCCCCGATCAATGACGCGATCCGCAACTGACTGGGAAGTTGGATCGCACTTTGCCAGCACCCTGATCCAACCCCCCCACCCCCGAAACCACACTTCGCCAGCACACACACCCCTCACCGGGGACTGAAGTACCCCTGTGTTTGTTTCTGCCAATTATAGTGTGATAATTTATGGGCTCCTCAGGTGTTGGTGAATATAGCATGTCTGTGCTTTGTGTCAGGTGTTCTGTGAAGTGGAGCTGAAGCGCCATGCCCTGACCCAGGCCAACGCTGACCTGGCTGAGGCTGCGGACAAACTGGAGAGCATTCGAAAAAAGCTAGCCGTGAGTCTGAGTCTCGCACATAATCGGACACATTTTCCTATTGCCATATACATTGTTTCAGATGTATTTTGGAGTCATTCTTATGTTCTTGGGACAATCAGGTTTTTTTTTATTCGGATAGCACTTAATACACAGTGATGTACATCTGTGTGTGTATACAAAGAGAAGTGTAAAAAAAAGAAGAAAAAAGTTATTGTAATTGTATCCTCCTAATAGAAAACAGAAAACAAAATGCTTGTTTTTTTTTTTTTTTTTTTTTTGTAATTTCTCGACTCCCCTGTATATTTATTTTTGTATTCAGTTATTTTCTATGATACAAGTGTCCTCTGTAACATGCACTGTCTGACTGTCCACTTCTCTTCACACCGCCACCCCTAGCATATAAACAGCAGAGCTAAGGCAACACTGTCAGATCACAAACCCGGCGCCGCTGTGTTGGTCATCTCTAGATTAGAGGACTGAACGTGCACTTGAAGGGGTGGTTTTGTTGAGCCACTTGAGAGCCTTTTATTTCATTTTATATATGGCTGTTATTTACATAGATACCTCTTTTTCATTACCTCCATACTAATCATAACCTAGATGTAAAGTAGGTAACTGGTTATATACTTCACCTCCCGCTATAGAAAAGCTGTGCATGCCTTTCGCCTCTGTGAAATGCAAGAATAAAGTTTTTTTTTCTTTGAGACAAAATAAAATGTCTAAGCATGTAAAGCCATAAATCCTGTTTGTGGAAATTTTAAGCAGTCAGAAAAGGCTTATTTCAACATTTTATTTGCACATTGAAACCTACTTTGATATGGAAACTAACGCAAGTTTTAAAACGAAGCTGGTGATTAAGAACAAATGTGCTGGGCATTTATGTAGCAGGACTGCAAGATAATTAACTGACATGCATAAAGATTCATGCTTTATACCAAAATTTTAATTTCGCACATAAATGTGCCTGCTGTAGGCAGCATTTAATCACCTAGCTGACAGGAGTAACTACTTTCATTTAACCTTGACTGAAGATCATGAATTCTAACAGGTTTAATTGGATACATCATTTAACAGAATGAACAGAGCAAATTTTCCTCAATTCAGAGGCTCTGATTGACATACAGTGGCAATAAGGCCTTGTACAATTAAAGCTGATCTGTATTCCTGGCCCTGCTAGACATTGCCATAGAGATGTGACACTGTTTGATCATTGTGGCAGGGAAACTTTATTGAACTTCACCTTGTTTTGAAAAGGGCACTTCTTTAAATGAAAGAAGAGATTCACAGACTGAAGCTTAGCCTTGTGAGGTTTAAAATAAAAGGACCCTGTGGTCCCTCCACAGTTTTCCACCTTGGTCTCATGACAATAAGGATCCTGACAAGCACATAAAAGGAGATATTAAAAACATGGGATTCAAATATGGTTATATTTATTATTAATTTTGCATAATTAAATGTTTTAAATCACATAAAAATGACAATGGTGTTTTTTTTTCCTGTTGTATGGAAAATAATTACCTTGACTACAACCCTCATGCAGACAAATTATTTTCAGATTTTAGAAACAGAGTCAAGTGGTGCACGGTGGTAAACATTGCTGCTGTCTAACTGTTTTTTTGCCTTACGCTGACTCAAGTGAGAAATAATTTAATAAGAGCACTGGAGACTTTGCCTATTGCCAAAACTAACCAAGTACACAGAGAACCAAATTAGGTAATCCATCTAAAAGCTGTATTTTGTTTTTTCCTTCCAAAACATAATTTCACTTTTCTTCTGGGGTTAGATTACTGTTATATGTTCCACACCCCCCAAAAAAACTAAATCACATAAAATAACTTATTTATTAAACATATTTAGTCAGATATATATATAAAAAAACAACAGTCAAACCATCTGAAGTATCTAGAGGGAAAGCATAACATGAAAATAAGTACTTGTGCAGATCCAAATTTAATTGGCAGTGACTGAAACTAGTTGCCTGTCCATTCCAAAGAGAATAACAATAATAATATGAATGCATATTTGTTTATTTTTTCAAGGAGTTAGACACCAGCCTGGCCACCTTAACAGCTGCCTTTGAGACAGCGACTGCAGAGAAACTGCGCTGTCAAGATGAAGTGAACAGAACTAACAAGACCATTGAGCTGGCCAACAGATTAGTGAAGGGTCTGGAGGTGAGACCCTCGAGGACGGCCTAATGAAGCAGTCTGCGGCATGCCCTCCTCTGTGCGACTGCTGATCTGACAATACCTGCAGCACTTATCAAAGAAGCTGATGAGCTGCGAAAATAGATTACTATTCATTTATACCATCATCGTGGAAATGTTTCTTGACCTTTTCCACTTTCATCGGTTAAAGCAGAATGTGAAAATCAAAACTGCTGCATATTAATATAAAGGAACTAGGCAGTGAGCGCACTGGGTATGTGCCCACAACGTGATTAAACGAAAGGCTGTCCTGATTAGGAACCCAGAGCGGTGCTGGAATAGTGGGTATTTTAACAATTTATGTGACATTCACAATTAATGCTGGCCTTGCTGCTAGACCTTTACTGTTAATCCAAGACAGGGTGTTTGTTCGATATACAGTATCAGTTGAAGAGTGCTGTGCCTTTTTTGATGTAGTGCGTAGTGCTGTATTGGAAACCCAATCTTCCCTGGCCTTTTCAGTGATGGAATAGATCATATTGACCTTATTTATTTTTCTTATTTAACTCATCTCATCTTGGTGCTGTGCTTGACTCTCTGTGTGAGTCCAGTCAGAGAATGTGCGCTGGGCCCATTCGGTGGCTCAGTACCACGAACAGGAGAAGACGCTCTGTGGGGACGTGCTTCTCACCGCGGCCTTCATCTCCTACGCTGGCTCTTTTTCCAAGAGATACCGCCATGAGCTTCTGGAGAATTTGTGGATGCCCTTTTTGAGGACCCAGAAGGTACCTGTTTCTTTCTGAATGTTGCAGCCTTCTTCATATTTCTGCTAGTTACAACTCATCCTCTACCCTCATAATTTACAAAATGCGTTGGCAAGTTGAAAGTGACATATCACACCTGGAAACCAACACTGCACTGGGCAGGAAGTGAACCACACTGTGAACAGTCCTATATCCCAAAGGCCTTTATTATTTGTATTTGTGTCCACATAATCAAAATTGCTGTGCTGTATGTTATTGCATATGATAAAAATATATTGCACTTCCGCTATTCCATTTTGTCAACAATCTCAGGATGATTGGATAGAATTAGTCCTCTCTTGCTGTCCGGGAACACATTTAGCATACTTTTGCAATGCATCAAAATGTATTTCAATATTTACTAAACATTTGCCCCTCATTGTAGCATTTTGGAAATGGCTGCAGTGGCGTGACAGTAATGATACACTATGGCAAGGGTATGATACACCCACTGGCATGGGTATTTCGGAGAGAAATATGCACAAAAAAAAAACTCTTAATAAGAAATTTAGATTAAGGAGTGGAAATAAAAGTATTAAAGGCTACATCTTGTTGGCCGACAATCATGTAGCCTATTATAAACCGGGTGCAGCTTTTAAAGTGGAGAGCATAATCTTTTAAATTACAGAGTGTACTCAAATTCTAATTGTCTAAGAGCTGCTTTCATGCAGTTTCTTTTATTCTTCTTAAAAGTAATTGTTTAAATGTTTTGGGCATATTCTGCAGAGCTTTGATGTTTTATGAACAATGCATCAATTCTGGAGATGGATATATCTAAATTGCTGAATTATATGTATGTATCAAGTGCCTTTTAAACTGCAGCAATCCTGTTATGATTAGTGCCCAAATCGTTTTTTCAAACATTATCCACTTTTTAAACTAGTAACTACAATTCTGTGTTTTTTTATTGTACTTTAAATATTGTACATTTCATTCTAATTCTGCCTCCTCTTGTCCTGCAGGTCCCTATCCCAATGACCGAAGGACTTGATCCAGTTAGCATGTTAACCGATGATGCAACCATTGCCAAGTGGAACAATGAGGGTTTGCCAAGCGATAAAATGTCCACACAGAACGCCACTATTCTCACTAACTGTGAGCGCTGGCCTCTCCTCATTGACCCACAGCTGCAGGGTATAAAATGGATAAAGAGCCGCTATGGCAGCAACCTGAAAGTCATCAGTTTGGGTCAGAAAGGGTAAGAAAGTGTGCGCCACTGAAACATCCCTTCCACCAGTGTGAAAAGGAGGCTAAGCATAGCTCTTGGAGAACTGCAGAGGAGACCTGACCCTAATTCTTTTGTTTGAAAGGTTTTTTTGACAGGGTAAAAAAACAAACAAAAGTCATAATGACCTTGCAGTAGCTTCAGAAGCAGCTGCACAACTTTACTGCATGACCTGCAACGAAGGCATAATAGTGCGCTGAAACAAAAAAAGGACCGTTCTTTAGTTTAGTGCCCCAAATCCTATTGACACTTGTTCTTTCTTTACCTTTCCTCATGCAAACTCTGATCAACTTTATTCCGAGAAGTTTGCATTTACTGTGCTATCCACCTTCGAAATCACTTTGTTTGGTATTTGCTCTCCATTTATCAACAAAACAGAAGTCTGTCACTCTGAAGAGCTGTCATTTTTTCCAATTGTACGTTTAGTTTCTTGTTAAAATGGCTTTTGTGTGGTGTGTTTTAGTTTCAAAGTTCGAAGAAGATTCCTCAATAAGTCCCTATTGCAGAGGATGCACTTTTTAATTTACACACGGTATTTATATTGTATGGAACATTTCTGCAGGTATGTGGATGTAATTGAGCAAGCAGTAGTTGATGGGGATCCAGTTTTAATTGAGAATCTAGAAGAAACGATTGATCCGGTGATCGACCCTCTGCTGGGGAGGCATACCATTAAGAAGGGAAGGTAATATTTTAGACCTTATTCGAAATGAATGGAGAATTGCAATGCATATAATTACTATATAGGTTTTGGTTTGTTTTCTCTTAATTATGTCTGGTAATTATCGTTTGGAAGATATATCAAGGTTGGAGACAAGGAGTGCAGATTCCATCCCAAATTTCGTCTGATCCTCCACACTAAACTGGCCAACCCTCACTACAAGCCAGAAATCCAGGCCCAGACCACACTGATCAACTTCACAGTAACTCGTGATGGCTTGGAAGACCAGCTGTTGGCTGAGGTGGTGAACTTGGAAAGGCCTGACCTGGAACACTTAAAGGTTGGACGGCTTTTCTCGGATTCATCCCTAAAGACCTGGAGATGAGTTGGCCTTTTCGGGGTTAATAAAAACAGAGCGTTTGTGTGCATGGGAGCATGGTCAAATAGGTTGCTGACTGATTTATATTGTTGAGTTAGAGACTATAATAGCAAACAAATGGCCCATGCAAGGTAAGAGAGGTTGATACTGTGCTTAGGAAAAAAAAATATGAGCAATGCTGAAAATAATATATAGATTGCAACAATGTTATTTGTTGTATACTGTTATAAAATGGGAGGCCTTGCTTGCTTACATGTCATTATACTTGATAGAGATATGGTAACACCCTCCATGTGTTCTACAAACTGTTCTAACTTCATCTCTAGTTCACCAATACCCCTTGCCTTAATAATTCTCTAGAAATAGATACAAAAATAATCAAAATACAGAAACGTATGCACTGAACAGAAAGCAGACTCTTAAAAGAGGTCCGTCAGTAGAGAACCCTGACCCTGTTTTCATGTGTCTGCAGTCGGACCTGACCAAGCAGCAGAACTACTTTAAGATTGAGCTGAAGTTGCTGGAGGATGAACTGCTGACCCGCCTCTCAGCTGCAGAGAGTAACTTCCTCGGAGACAACCTTCTGGTGGAGAAACTGGAGACCACCAAGCACACGGCCGCCGAGATTGAAATGAAGGTACAGTGGTCAGGAAGTCCATGCCTTCTTCAGTGATGATGGTGAACTCAATAATCTGTAAAAATATGAATTAAATAGTAAAATTATGTATTTTCTGCCAGATCACATTGTATTTAGAACTTAAGCAGTCAGAGAACAGATAAATACATAGACTGATGTGCTACATATATATTATTGTAAAACTGTAATTATTCTAAAACTGAGCTTCTTCTTAAGATCAATGTCGTTATTGGCAGAGTTAATTACAAACATTGTCTCCAGTTAACATTAAAATCTGTCATTTGTGTTTATAAAATGTAATTATAAATGCCTTGACTTTTAATTGAACAATACATTTGAATATTTGCGCTCCATGTACTTATTTATACTATTATTATACAATAGCTTATTTTTATCTGTGAATATGGGAAAAAAAACATATGAATATTATGTATGTTTTTGTAATTATATGTACAAAACACTATATGTGTATATTTATATATATATTTATATGCTTTCATATCATTAAGCTTGCATTTCATTGCTGTTTGCCTGTGGCCAGTCCTCCTGCCTAACAAACTGCAATGAATTCTGTGTTGTAGGTTCTGGAAGCGAAAGTTAATGAAGTAAAAATTAATGAAGCACGTGAGCACTATCGTCCTGTAGCAGTAAGAGCCTCTCTGCTCTACTTCATCATGAATGATCTCAATAAAATAAATCCAATGTACCAGTTCTCACTTAAGGTAAAATTTAATTTACACATTACTGCCTATGGTCTTCAAATATGTATTTATTCCCAGCGAAGATCTATATTGCCAGTCATTTTCTTTTTCCTCTTTAGGCATTTAATGTTGTGTTTCACAAGGCTGTGCGTCAAGCAGAACCCTCTGATGATGTCAGGAGGAGGGTAAATACCCTCATCGACTGCATCACCTTCTCCAGCTTCAATTACATTAGTCGAGGCTTGTTTGAACGAGACAAACTTACCTTCACAGCCCAGCTGGCCTTCCAGGTATAATTTGTGCCGTGTGTGATTTTAGGTGTGCATCTGTTCAACCTTTAACCCTGCTCCTGCATGCTTTTCAAAGCCTGGTACTTTAAGTTTGACAACATTGTTTGGGAATTTACACTATGATGTTTCTATGCTTACTTGCAGCTTCTCTTAATGAGTAAAGAAATTGACGTCCGTGAATTGGATTTCTTACTCCGATTCAACATTGACCACAGCTATATCAGTCCTCTAGACTTTCTGACAAATTCGGCTTGGAGTGCTATTAAGGTATGACCTATTAGTTGTATTATGCATTAGTCTATAAACAGTAACATAAACGTTACTATTTCTATTTTACATATATATATTGCAGGCATGTAGGTGAAAAGTAATATACTCTTCAGCATTTGAAACTAACTACTTAAATCGCATGCTTACATGCCTCTTCATTTTATAAGTGGTACAAAGACCTGAATAGATCTGGCCCTTTATTGAAGTGAAAAGGCACTTTTTATTTGTTTCAGATTACTATAAACTGTTGTGCTGATTTTTGTTGTCCTCACTGTGGGATTACAATCAATTCTTCATCCTCCTTCCCTCTCCATCATGCTACTGCAGACAATGAGTTTCACTGATGAGTTCCGTGGTTTGGACAGGGACATGGAGGGATCTCCCAAACGCTGGAAAAAAGTTGTTGAATCAGAGTGTCCGGAAAAAGAAAAGTTCCCTCAAGAGTGGAAGAGTAAAAGCTCCCTCCAGAAGCTGATAATGATGCGCGCACTGCGCCCCGACCGGATGACATATGCAGTGAGGTAAATGACATGCCGTGGCCTCGTGTGAAGTGCTGTCCAGCATGTGAAGCTGAAAAACAAATGAATGCAGCATGGGTGCTTTAAAATTAAAGTGTGTTTTCTCCGCTTAGTGTTCAATCTCAGTCACTGGAATGTAATATATTGTTCTTGATCCAGATTTGTTAAACCTATGTCTTGACAGAAATTTTGTTGAAGAGAAGCTTGGAGCAAAATACACTGAAGTGCGCAAAACGGAGTTCGCAAAGTCATTCAAAGAGAGCGGCCCGGCGTCGCCAGTGTTTTTCATTCTTTCCCCTGGAGTAGACCCCCTGAAAGATGTAGAATCACTTGGTAATGAACAAATAGCTGTTTTAAAGAAAATAATAAAATCATTGCTAAATACACCATTTAGTAATACAGTATATATGAGCTTTTTGGAAGGATATTTTAACAACCATTTTAATAAAGTATATATCCCTGTGATGTTCTTAGTGTGGTTACTTTTTGGTTTCTAATAAAATACACAAGCATTTTATTGTAATACTTTGTGAAATGTGACTAATTATGTATGTGTTTAGATCTCTAATGTGTCTGTTAAATGTAGGTAAGAAGCTTGGCTTCACCATAGACTTGGGAAAGCTGCACAATGTGTCCCTGGGGCAGGGGCAGGAGGCTGTGGCTGAAGTGGCCATGGAAAAAGCTTCAAAGGAGGGCCACTGGGTTATCCTGCAGGTCAGAGGCCACACCGAGGGGAGTTCATACTGGGTGTTGGCCAAAGCCACGGGCCATTCTTCTCTGTTCCAAGTGTAACTTACCCATTTCTATATTAATTTATTATAGTAAATTAATTTCTTCTCACATTCCTATAGAGTTGTTCATTTAAATTATAGAGCTAATTCAAGATACAGTACTTATAGAAAAGATGTAGTACTGGAATTAAATCTTCAATAGTCCATTGAAAAAAGTCAATAGTTCTCTTAAATTTACTGAGGTATTGGGTGGAAGATGTTTCACCCACAAGGACCTGGGATTAACCACTCTGCAGTAGAGATTCTGCTGGCTGACCGGTTTTCTGGGCATTGTTTTTGGGCCTGTATCTCAATCACATTGCATTCAAAAAGGGAAAGACTGGAAATGTACAATTCATACAAGATGTATTTTACCTGTACTTCAAACATTTGCTGTGAGGGAGATTACTTTTTAATGCCGCCTTTTAAAGCATAATCACAGTATTTTAGCTTCCTCTAGTCACCAGTATATCGGTAACCCATCTCTAATGGGCTTCTTCTCAAAACACTTCTGCAAACCCTGTCGTACTGCACATGATTAAGCGCAATATTTTTCGCTTAAAATGTTTATATTGATTATGCCATAACGTCTCCACTGTAGTGTGAAATGTGTATCATGCTGAAATGTTGATGTTGCAGCTGACAGATTGCACTGGAGTAATTGTATTTAGCTTAAATTGAAGCAAACTGGCAATTGCTGGAAAAAAATGTTTAAATACCACAGAGCTATTTCAACATGGTGCATAATTTTTCAGATGTATCAGCATAACTGGATATTCTCCTGACAATTTGATGACTAAATATATATATTTTTTTCCTTGCTCTGTTTTTCTCTCTAGTCTTCATTAAACTGTGCTTGTTGTTTTATGACAAACTGGCTGATGTGTAATCATGCTTATCTATGTTGTTTTCTGTAATCTTCACAATCACACAAAACAATATAACAAACCTTGCTCATTATTGTGCCCTGCTGGTGCAGAATATCCACCTGGTAGCAAAGTGGCTGGGCAACCTGGAGAAACTGCTGGAGCGCTACAGTGAGGGCAGTCACCCAGACTACCGTGTGTTCATGAGCGCCGAGCCGGCACCCACCGCGCCCGAGCACATCATCCCCCAGGGCATCCTGGAGAACTCGATCAAGATCACCAATGAGCCTCCCACTGGCATGCTGGCCAACCTGCACAGCGCCCTGGACAACTTCGACCAGGTGACTCATTGCTCCTGTCACCGAGAGGAAGAAGCTGGCTGCCGTTGCACTGAGATGCCTTTTCTTATTTATGTCTTTCTTTTTCCTTTTCTTTCTAAGAGCAGCTTGACAGAAGATTGTTCTTGCTGCAGATATTTTTAGTATTATTTATAAAAATTGTATTATTCTTTCAAGTGTATGGGCTACTGTATATTTCTGTATGTGAACAATGAAAAAAAACAAAAATGCCCCTGGTTTCTTTCCCCCCCTTGTCTGTGTGGCAGGATATTCTAGACCAGTGCTCCCGGGAGCAAGAGTTCAAGACCATCCTGTTCTCCCTCTGCTACTTTCACGCATGTGTCGCAGAGCGCCGTAAGTTTGGGCCTCAGGGTTGGAATCGCAAGTACCCCTTTAACACCGGAGACCTCACCATCTCGGTTAATGTGCTTTACAACTACCTGGAAGCCAACTCGCAGGTGAGCACTAGAGGCAGGCCTTTTACTGCTCATGCTATATTACAGTGTCCTTTGCTTTACAATTAGAATATATTTCCTTCTGAAATGTCTTCAGCTATTATAAGCAATGATGAGCAATCAAGTGTTGTTAAAAAAATACACATAGTATTGTAATATACATCAAACATAATCTTTTTGAATCAGTTTATTCAGTTGAACATGTTGAACCAGTATGGACATATAAAGATGTAAAGACATTAAAGCATGTTTACACTACAAGCACTGTTTGTCATAAAGCGGGCACCCTTTTAGTCACATCTATAGATAGATTTGTGTCACACATTTATCTATTCAATATAGTGGAACACGTTTTTTCTGGTGCTGTGCTAGGTGCCGTGGGAGGACCTGCGTTACTTATTTGGAGAGATCATGTATGGTGGCCACATTACCGACGACTGGGACAGGAGGCTGTGTCGCACCTACCTGGAGGAGTACATGCAGCCCAACCAGGTATGAGAGAGGCCCCACTGCACTCCCCTCTGGTCTAATGGCTCTCTAGAATGAAGGAGCCAACATGGGTGCAAAGATAGCATTCATGTCAATGTTTAAAAGGCAAACATTTTTACATTTATCAGTGAATATGGGAAAAAATATAAATATATATGAATATTATGTAGCTGTAGCAGTGATGTTGCACTGAGGTTGTCAGTGTTGCCTGCATTAGAACTCCCCCTTCTGGAATCCTGTGGGAACACCAGAACTCTGCCAACAAAACTGAGAAGGAAATTATCTTCTTACAAATGTGAAGCTGTTGGGTGACATTTCTTTTCATAAAGATACTTTTATACTGACATACTTATTTCGCTCTTAATGATTTCCTGTAAGATAAATGTAATAAATTAATACAGTCACTGTGCTTCAAATTCAGATGATCTCCCGATATTGAGAAAAAAATTACATAAATTATATTCTACAATAATCAGATTACAAATAGCTGTCACCATTAGAAGTCTATGAATAAGTATCTGATCTTTGGATTTAATGTTTTTTTTAATGAAGGATTTTTAAACCATATTGAAATTATTAGGCAGTTGGGTATAAATGTTAGTCTTTCAAAAAATTACATTTCAGAAATATTACATATTTTTGTTTGTAAATTATTTTATTGACCATTGTATTTTCTATATGTGCTGTATTGCTGTCTACTCTCTACACTTCCACACTTTTTTGTTGGCTTGTTCTCTCCAAAATTGGTTTGAAGTAGACAAATGTCTTCCTGGATTTTATTGTATTTTGCCATTCAATAGTTTTTTCTGAATACAAAACATTTTTATTGTCCTCTTTACAACTTAAAAATACAAACCTTGTTATGTTTTCATGTGAAACACAAAAGTACAAAATAAAATTTACTTCCCTCAAAATAACAAAAGCACTTTAAGTGTGTGTGCATATATACAGAAGTGTGTCTATGAATACCTAATTTCAGTTTTGTATGAGCTCCAAAACCCATGTTTCATTGTGACTGATGTTTTTGTGTTTCAGTTCGACAGAAAGCTGGCTTTAGCTCCTGGGTTTGTAGTCCCTTCAAACCTGGATTACCAAGGATACCACCGCTACATTGATGAGATGCTGCCACATGAAAGCCCAGTGCATTATGGACTACATCCTAATGCTGAAATAGAATTCCTGACTGTCACTTCTGACAATCTGTTCCACACACTGCTGGAGCTCCAGCCCAGAGACGCTGTGATCGGGGAGGGGGCCTCCCAAACCGTGGAAGAGAAGGTCAGCCGAGGCAGAGAGTGAATGAAATCTGAAGCAGTTGACAGTCACATTAACACTACCGCTTTCTTATTAAATGTCATTGATTATGACAGCTTGGTGATTTGTTTCATACCTTTTGATGTATATTCTGTATTTCAGCATTTAAATAATATTACACTTTACTTACAGTGCATGAATAGAGTTTATTTTCTGGTTGCACGTTTCTAAAGCCAACTGTTAATCATTTTGTTTTTACTAAATTTAAAATAAAAAGTCCACGAAAGATCTATAATATGACCTAGATTACAAATACTATGGTATTTATGTAACCACATTTTTTCTTATTATTTTTCAAAACCAGTAACTACATTTAATACAGGATGTTTATGGAATATTAATAGTAATTGCTCTTTGTGTGTAGTTTCATAAAAGCTGGAACAAGGTGTTGATTTGTCATCTGGTATATTGAATCAAAAGAGTTTAACTAATATAAGTTTTTTTTTTTTTTAAGGTGAAAACAATCCTTGATGATATTTCGGAGAAGTTGCCAGAGGAGTATAACATGTCAGACATTACCTCCAAGACGGCAGAACGTTCTCCCTATATCTTAGTATGTTTTCAGGAGTGTGAACGAATGAATACTCTCCTATATGAAATCAGACGCTCGCTGAAGGAATTGGATTTGGGACTGAAGGTTGGTAAATGTCTCACAATCCATCTTCTTGCACAGCTCATACATATGTGAAGTGTGAAGCGTAATGAGGTGGTACATAACTACGTGTCACATATATTTAGGGAAAATGCAAAAGCACTAAACATATAATATTCCCCTATGCATTATTGGCCGTAAAAATTTGACACGGCTCCCATCTCGTCTAAAACTTCAAACTGTTTTGACTAGGTAACTGGGCAATTACGAGCAATAGTCAATGGATTTCACCCGGTATACATGCCAATGCAGATCTCTCGCGTTTAAATTATTCATAACATTAAGCGCATTCTTTTAAATTAACCTACACACGAAACAGAACAAATGGTGCTTTAATGTAGCAGCTGATGAAATAACAGAATTGTCAAGTTCAGCTCCTTGATGTGTTTTCCCTGCAAGGATTTCACTATTTATCATGTCATCTTATCACAGTCTCTTTTAAGCCACAACGAGTGCACTTACGCTTTCTTTTGTTAGGGTGAGTTGGCAATTTCCTCAGAGATGGAGCAACTGCAGACAGCTCTTTTCTTTGATAATGTTCCTGACACCTGGACCAAGCTAGCATATCCATCAACATACAGTCTTGCACAGTGGTAAGTAACATGTCATAAGCCAAACAGCATTTGTATTACTTGGTGTGCATCAAAAGGCAACATCAATTGCAAAACACTTTAGCATTCTTATTTAAGGTGGTGGAGGTCGGGATGAAAGGAGTCTCTCCCGTGTGTACGCTGGGTGTTGGAATGGCTTGCGAGCTTCATCAAAATGATGAAAACATCCAGAATCCCGTAACATTTTTTGTAATAATTGTTTTAAATAAATGACCTACAGACATATGATAGCTGATAAGTGTGCTTTGTGTGTGTGTGTGCTTGAAAAATCATAGCTATGATTTAAATCTAGAAATTGTAATCCAAAGAAATTGATTTTTTTCCATACAAATTCTTTCCATTACAAATAAATCTTTCCCTTTTTATCTTATCAATGTTTCATGAAGTATATGCACAGCACTGTCCTTTCCTATTTTTGTCAAGTTTTGAATTTACTGCAGCTTTCTCACTGCATGATCCTGCTCCTAATAATATCAACCCCCCCCTCAGGATATCCTGGTAAAAACAATATATATGATCTGATCACCATAGAGCCTGGCATAGACTTATGTTTACAACAAAAAGAGAAGAAATTCTAAAATTGGCACAAATACTGCAATTGCAAAATAATAGTAATTTCACATATTATATTAGTAGTTATAGTAGTGTTAATAATCATTACAATTAGTACAGAAACCTGCTCTTTACAGAAGACTTCCCAGCGCTTGCCTTCAGTGAATTTTCTGCAGAATTAACATTGTGAGGCCAGCTGACTAATGTTGCGATTTGAAGACACAGCAGAGATGACGATGATGACGGTGACGAAGGCTGTGCTCTCCTCTCCGCAGGTACAATGACGTTCTCCTGCGATGCCGAGAGCTGGACAGCTGGACCCAAGACCTGGCCCTGCCCAGCGTTGTGTGGCTTGCTGGCCTCTTCAACCCCCAGTCTTTCCTCACAGGTAGGCAGCCGCCTGGCACAACTCATTAGTAATTTACTGCTACAGTAGTTTTTATAATTACTGCCAGGAGGCCTCATTAAATTTGCTCTAATGAATAAATATTGTATTTCATAGCTTGATTACCAGATCAGCTCAATGCTTGAATGTCATAAACAATTATTTCCCTAAATATTCATCACCTCAAAGTGGATGATCATTGGTATTTAATACTGGTATTTTCAAGTGCATCTTTATTATGCTAATAGTTTTTGAAGCAGTTATGTTTGAAGAACAAGAAAAAAAAAAGCGCTTTTTGGCAAACTAAAAATAAAGATGGTAAATGGAAAATGTATTATTTTAGCGCAGGCACAGTGATGGGAATGACAGAATTAGACAACCAAAATGTAGCCTTTTGGTCCTTGCAGTGCTGAATATACAGCTTTCTTATTTTAAATGTCAATCTCTGAACCATTTACAATACAATATACATATATATATATATATATATATATATATATATATATAGTGTCAACATCAATGGCTAGAAGATATTCAGTCTCTGTCTGGCTTTCCAAACTGTGGAAAAAAATAATGGTATCTTGTCTAAAGCTGACATTTTGGTTTTGTGGCTCTCAATAGCTAGGCTATGTTGAAAAAGTATTACACGTATCTACGTTTCAAAAATCAATTTCATCATATATATAAAATCAAAGGTGAAAATCAAACTTGTCAAATGTAGGAAAAAAGGTTTTATTTAGTGCACAGAATTAAACATTTCTCAAACAATGAAGGTGTCGATTTGTTTTAAAGAACATGTGAAAGGCTGATTAGTGGTGTTTTGTAAACTCCTAATTCTACAGAGGTACTTGAAAGACAAAAAAATTAAATTATTCAGGCTCTTTCAAAACAATTTGTGTAACCATGCACACTGTGGGGTTGAGTTACTTCAGCTCTAACTAGAACTACTTATGTTGAACAATAAAAATACAGAACTATCACTCAACTACAGCATTCCAACAAATAGATTTATTGAAACAACCACATCTGTCGTCTTTTTGTTCTTATGGACTATTAAAAAATAGACAACTATGGTTTGCTACCTTGCAGCTGTAAAACACTGGATGATTCTTTGTAGGGGCAGGGGGTTATTTTTACTTTGTGTATCTATTATGAAGTAGGCTTTTACTGATGCTTCTCTAAAGGAATAAGTATTTGTTAAATTGACACCTTTTCCTTCTAGCTGTAATGCAGAGTTTAGCAAGGAAAAACGAATGGCCTTTGGATAAGATGCATCTGACGGTGGATGTCACAAAAAAATTCAAGGAAGAATTTAACCAACCTGCCCGAGAAGGGGCATACGTCTATGGCTTATACATGGAGGGTAAGAGACCACCATATAAGATTTGATGCAGTATAAAAAGCTTATCATACATAAATACATTTGCCAGAAATGGAAGTGTAGTTTTGTCTGCCTGCCAATCAGACGTATACAGAATAAATAAAGCATTAAAGAGTGAAAAAATATAAAGATACAGACACAGGGACTGAGAAGTGTTAAGAACAATTTATACAATCTTGAAATAGTAGCTGCAAAAGGAGGCGGGGGGTTAAAAAAAAAAAAGCTTTACAACTAGGAATGATTTACAGGTATAAAATTCCCATTAGAGCTTGCTAATTGTTTCCAGACCATTAATGACAGTTATCTAATGAAGTATTTCGGGGAGCTCTGCCGTATATCATGTGTTCACTCTCAGCTACACCGAAGGTAACGGCCCCACCACCCTGCCCTTCCCGTCGTCTCTGCACAGGTGCCAGATGGGACACGCAGGGCGGAAACATCACGGAGGCCCGTCTGAAGGAGCTCACGCCCATCATGCCTGTGATGTTCGTCAGGGCCATTCCCAACGACAGGCAGGAGACGAGGAACATCTACGAGTGCCCGGTGTACAAGACCAAGTTCAGAGGTGCCACCTATGTTTGGACGTTTAGCCTGAAGACAAAAGAACGGCCGGCGAAGTGGGTTCTGGCGGGCGTGGCGCTGCTCCTGAGCGTGTGAAGGCAAGCGAATCCATTCCACCATACATTTCACATAAGACACTGGACGACACCTGTAGTTTTAATTCAAGTTTATTTTTTTTTGTGTGCTTCAAAAAAAAATGTGTACTTAAAACTGGTCAGTATCTTAAGGTATACACCTATTGAATAAAAATGTTGATAGAGAAACAACTTTTGTACATGTAATATTTTCATTTGTTACATCTAAAAGCCAAAGCTCTTTAAGCAGAAAGAAAATCACAGGATTATAACAAAAAGTAAATGCTGTATCAACCAAGCATTAAAAGGGTGGATTTAGCTTGAAAAATATGCAAAGAAACAAGTTATTAAAGAAAAAAGTCCTTGCTGTTGAGATTATGAAAGATGGAAAATGGAAGCACAAGATTCAGACAAATACATGGTATCTAAATTAAAGGAACACTGCATTAATAGATGCAGTAAGCACAACCCAAATTTCACAGGCCAAATTTTAGTGCCCTGGTTTTGCATGGCAAATAAAATTTAAAATTTCACATCTGATCAAATAGAACTTTATACATTTAAAACAATGTAATCAGAAAACAAAAGCAGAGGAGCTATTTAAACCACATCAGTTTGGGTATTGTGTACAGGTAGAATCACTTCGACTCCTTATGAAAGCAAAGCTTAATGGGGATCGAATTCACCCCCTTCATTTAGAAATGAGAAATCACTGTCGCTGTATCTAATGCCACTGCCTCCATATACACCCCTTGCCCTTCCCCACTTCTGTATAAAAACAATGACATGCATTTACTTAACATAAAAGCTTTCCCCCATCTCTCTAACTGTACTCCAGAGCAACAACAAAACCATCTAAATGTGTGCAAATACAGCCACAGTAAGAATTTCCCAGATCCAAACAATGAAAAGGCCTGATCCGGAAACAGCAGGGCGACGCTTTCCAAAGCCAGGCTGCTGCTGCGGCCGTTCAGTTTTCCTCCTCCAGCTCCAGCTCTCGTTTGAGGCTACACGAAGAACAATTACTTTATTATGTTATCCCAGTGTAAAATCTGACTTAAAATTCTTTGCATTAAGTGGAGGAAATAAATGTGTAGCAAATGTGAAACATTAATGTGGTTAACTAAACGTAGAAGAAAAAAAAAATTTGAATGTGACTGTGTGGAAGACATCTTAAGCTCTACCATAGCACATGGTTTATTAAAAGGGGTCTGAGGGTTTCAAAATAATCAGGAAAGCAATTACCTTTTCAAGTAGGCATGCACATTGTCATAGCCATGGTATTTTGCCAAGTAGACCAGCACCCCAGTGGCACAACGCCCTTCTCGCTGTCTACAGAAACTACAGTTACAGATTCCTCGGCAAGGAGGGCAAAGCCAGTCCTGGAAGAGAGATTCAGTCCACATTAACACGGGTTTAATTCCAGTGATTTCCATTTATTTTTTGTATATATACATTTTTAGTGAATCGTTCCCCCCCAACAAAAAATGCAGTGGGGGGGACAAAGAAAAAGTAACCTTTAAAATAATGTCTTTGTTTTGTTATTCAACGCTTTAAAACAACTGAATACAGTGAAGCCCTAGAGACAGCGGACCGGTGGCATTTAAAGACCACAATATACAAGACTATCACTACCAGAGACCATTTTCCACTTCAACTTTTCAGGGCTAATTGTGACAACTAACTTTTTTCCCCTTCATTTTCTACTGTGAAAATCTCACCCCCATTGCAAACAGCGCAATGAAAGAGCGGACACTCACCGCATCCAGTAGGGCATCTCGAACCTCCTCCCCGTAGCGGTTTCGGAGACAGGGCCCACAGAACTGCCCCCTCACCCCCACACACTCCGGATTGCGGCAATTCGTTTTGGTGTCGGTTGTTTTTTGGCGACACTGGTGGCAAGTCGATCCCTGTTGAAAATAAATACATTGATTCACATGTGAAGCTGCATCCTCTTGACTTTTGTGTTGGCGTGGGGGTAAACCAATTTGGCACAAGCATTAGTTTTTAAGTGTTCCTTGAGCAGCAATCGTATTTAAAACAACTTGTAATTTGTTGGATGGATCTGGTGCTATACAGACATCACCACTTCCTGCTGCAATTGCTTAAGCAATGCTCTTCACTTCTCACCGCCCGACACATTTTTACACTTATGGGAGAACTTGTGCTTTTAAGGCCTAAGCTTGCACACATGCAGCAGGAGAGTTTGCTCAGAACTGCCATCTGTCTGGCCTCCTCCACAGCGGCCACACAAACGCTACACAGAGGCACTTCCACTGCAGGGGAAGAGGTTTCTCCAGCAGCTTAAAAGTGACTTCAGACCGATTCACAGCCTTAAAGACAAACCCTGGAGCACTGACTGGGAACTGACATATTGGCAGTGATTCCCCTCTACTTAAAGTTTAAAAAAAAAAAAAAAAAAAAAAAAAGACTTGTGCAAGAGAAAAAAAAACAGGTATGTTCTTAGCACTAGGTTGTGATGTATGCTTTATTTTTAAGATCTCCAGCATTTGCTCTTTTAAGCCATTAACACATCTTGAGCTTTACCCTCTTAAAAGCATCTCCCTTGAAAGATGCACAAAATGTGTTACGTCTCTGCACCCCAAGATACTCACAGTCGACCGGTTATACACCTTCTCCCTGACGTTGAAGCAGATATTGTCCAGCTCGCTCTCCGTGATCTCCTCCACGGGACGCACCCTGTGAGGGATGACCAGAGCTCCGGTGTAGCTCCTGCGCCGCGGCGCTCTCTGCAACACACAACAGGAAGTGGTGATGGCGTGGCCACAGATCACAGTAAACAGACCGGGGTAGACAAGAGTCATGGATCAGGCTTCAAGTCGAAGAAGCTAAAATTACAGGGGTATAATTACTTCCCTCAAGTTTTAAACCTGACCACTTCCAGCAGTAATCTCCTGGACTATGGCTCATCATACCAATTTCTTTCTGAAGAACTGGAAACTCTTCTAGAATTTCTCAGCATTTCATCAAACCAGGTGGGGAGGAAACCCCTGCAAGGCACACGGTTCACACCGACCAGGAGGAGGGCCTGCTCTCACCTCTTCATAATCCTCATCCGCCTCCCTCCTGCGCACCAGGCTGTACTTGTCCTCCTGCTCCTCCTCTGGTGGGGGGCTGGGGGGGCCCTCGATGAGGGAGCGGGAGCGGGTGTGGGGACGGGAGCTGCGCTCAGGGTTTCTCCTGCAGGGGCCTGATCCCAGAGAGCGGCGCGGCATCCGTCGGGGCTGCAGAGCACAGCACACACATAAAGAAGCTTAATTACGCTGAACATACAATCAAAATGGTCAACCATACATTTACAGTGGTGCTGGTAATGCACGGGCTAACACTATGTCAGCTGCTATGGAAGCTGTGCAGGAATGCGTCAGTGACTTCAGTAACACTTACTGAACTTGCAGAAGGCAGAGTCATCCTCCTGGGGAAGAGTCCTGACACGCCCTTCAGCTCAGACATTAACTTTGCAAGCTGGGAACAAATGGGAACAAAATCAGTAAAATCTCTCAATTGAAAACCGCAGTGAGCCCATCCTGCAGGTTCCCATCTTACCATGGCTTTGTTCTCCTTTATATTGATGGCCCTCTTCGTCATAAAGTTGGCACCTTTTTCGTCATCTGACTCTGAATCCAAACCCATCTCGTTTTTTTGCTGGTGGAGAGGTTTTGTGGGCGTCTTCTTCCTGGCAGGGAATTTCATGGCCACCTTTAAGGGCTGCGATCCCCTTCGCCTCCTGCGGGGCGAGGCGTGTTCTTCGTCCGAGTTCACCGTCTGAGATGCAAAACACAGAAGAGCAGTGTGTTTAAGTTATTGGATCAGTTGGTTTAAACCCTGAAACACATCCATGACACACAGGCCCAGTTTAAGTGCACTATTCATCACTGTGACAGGATGGGCATCAAGTCCACTTGATTATCACCAGTCTTGGACTCTAGAATATTATTTTAGATGGGGTAGTCCAAAACATGTGCTAATTTGAGGTCTGTAAAACCAGCTCATTATGTTCTACACAAAGGTTTTATCTCAGACTAAAAGTATTAACTAAAAACATACCCGTTACAATACTAAATATATTTTTAAATGGCAAACCTTACTTCTAAAACCTTCATTAAGGGAAAAAAGGGTCAATCTCAATGAAAAGTCAAACTAAATTGTAGCAATGTAGTGCATCCTCTAAATGCCTTGTGATGGGAAGTACTTGTAGGCAACAGCTCTTATTAAACAAAGCACTGTGGCTTTGGTTAACCTTTTATTAATGGCATTCTGTTACTCAGATTTGCCATTTACGAGCACCCTTTTTAAAAAGCTTTTTTAGAGTGCAAAAAAAGAAAGAAAACCTTTAAGATGGGCTAGATGTCACCTCCTCTGGCATAGTCTTTAATAATGAATATAATCTGTAATCAAACCATGTGCCAGTTTATCATTCAACACACACACTCCATCTCCCATTCTGTACAATACATTTAAAAAATAAAATAAACAATGATTGACTTTTCCTCATGGCGGCCCACCATATTCATGCTAATAACTGATTAAGTTGATTTTGCAGGAAGTCCTACCCCTCCTGTGAGCAAAGGACATACCATAGCACCCATAACATCGCTGAACGTGGCTTCCGAAAACCCGCAGAGAGACTCCTCCTCCGGGGCTTCGTTAAAGATCTTCAGCTTGCCAGCTGGCACTTTTGCTGGTTTTAAGGTTGTCTTCTTCTGAGAATGAAAAACAGCAAATAATTAAAAACTGATGCATGACAAGATAGAAATAAAGAACAGGATTGTGGCAAACATGACATACCTAACATTAACACTAATCCCATTTATAGTTGACAGAATATTGTGCAGGATTAATACTACACACTAATGGAGATCTACAATATCAAAATGCCTACAATCTTGTGCCATTTCACTTCACCACCCTGACTTACTGTATTGGCATAACCATCCGATCCAAAACTGTCACAGCTGTCATCTGAAGAGGAGGTCTCCATGGGCACCAGGGGCACAGTGCGGAAGCTTCTCAGATTCATCCTGACCAATGGCACGACTGCCTGCAAGGTTCAAATGAGGTTACAGAGACACACATTAAAACAGATCACAGTACAAGATTTGGACATTTAAACAGCAGGGCTATTGTAGCCCATGATCAACACCGACACCTGGGGGAGGACAATTCACAAGTCTTACCTGCGGGCCCAGAAACTTGTGAGTTTCAAATAAATGGCTTCACCCGTGATCCCGTTCAAGTGAACTCGGATTACACACAGGCAAGTGAATTATTAACTAACCTCTGTTCAGGTTTTACAATAATCCTTTGTAGTGCTATTGGCTGCCAGACAAATCAGTCAACAATACGTTTGTCTTCACTTTCAACAGTTGGTTTCACTTAAACCACACCTGCGTCTAAGACGACCAGATATTTTTAAATGCACAAAAAATATCAACTGCAAAATAGTTGAGCTGCAGTTACAGATTTTGCAGTGGAAACCCCCATCTTACACTTTCGCGGGTCTCCGCCCCAACCTGTCCTTGAAACAGTGCAATTGAAATCTGAAATACTTCCATAAGCTGCACAAGCTGAACTCTTCATAGATCACACCGCTTTCATTCAAATCAGCATGGTTTAGAAAACTAAAATAAATGACAATACAATTAACCTCAACGTGACTTCAAATTGTATTGTTCTTGGTTTGGTTTTAAAATGCATTCACGTAGCACAGCTGCAAAGTTACTTTTTAACAATATATATATATACAAATAGCAATAATGGAAATACATTGCCGTTATTGTTATATAATGCGCTTGTTGTATGAGACCCCCAAAACAAAATCCGCTGTTTAAAAACAACGTCCTTGCTTTGCACGGGGAAAAGGTGAACAGAAGCAAAACTCGCTTTTAAAACTCGTTTGCATTGTAATGCGCGGAGCTCAGGCGCTTACCTTTGCACGACTGCGACGCATTTTCTTATTTTACTGGTTTTGCTGCGACTGGTTTCAGCTCCGGCTGCTGCTGCGTGTGCAGGGTGCGGGGAGAGCAGTGGCGTTTTCGCGGCAACCAAGCCCCCTTCGGAGGCAGACACATGCTTCGATTTCCCGCGGTTACCTCAGGTCCTTAAAGATCAGCGGAATGCAAGTTTATATCGGTGGAACTAAAGTTAATAAACAGTCAAAACAAAGCATATATTTAACTGGGTATAACATTGTTTGTACAAATTCAGCCTTAACGGTAGGTACTGTATTGTATATGGGTTTATTAAAAAGTTTGTAGGTAATCAAGTTGAACAAAATCCAGGTCCTGTGCACTGGCGCCAAATCGGTCTTTGTTGAAAACATTCGCTAATTTACATAAAAGGTACACAGACTAGATCACTGCGGCGCATTTTTTAACAGCTGTGGCGAAGTGTTAATCAACCGGATAAGGTAGCATGAATGGCGCGCTTTACCTACCCCCCCCCCAAAAAAAAACTATAATGCATAGTGTGTGTTGCATTTTTGTTGTTGATGTACCTATGAAGTTCAAAGATAAAAGTGTAAATAGTAAAATAGTATTCATATCAGTGCTTGCGCGCTATCTACAATAAAACACGTCACGACCTTGAAATGAAAAATAAAGTCCATACAAAATAAAACAAGTATAGTCAAACTCACACATATAAATAGATACACATATAGTGTGTGTATTATGTATATAATACGCAAGGCATATGATAAATTAAAGGTACAATTTATACAAATACAATACAAAATATCAGTACAGAAATGTATATTAAACATTACAAACGTACCTGTAATACAATTCTGAACATATCAGCAATTTAAAATTAAAATAGCTGTATCTAATTGTAAGTTCATACAGTATAAAACATCTGGCTGTGCTATACAAATGTATTTCCTTCAAATAAGGTCGTAAAGGATATTGTGAAAATATACATGACACTAAAAATAGTCCCAATTCATGTTAACAATAATTTCAAATATAAGTTCCAAAAACAAATGTAACAACTGAAGTGGCTGCAATTATAACAATGTATGTTTAAATGAACAGCTCTTTTAAGACATTACCGCTTCTCAGTTTTATAATATAGTAATAGTGCTTTTGAGGTAGACAACGTAATACATATTAATAGATCACACTGAATCTACGTCCAAATGGCCATATTACTGTTATTATTATTACTATAAACATGTGAGTAGTAACTTTTAAAACATTCAAAAGAACAGTAGCTTTTTATACTGCTGATAGTGATATGGTACAGTAGTTCAGCTTTAATGTCTCCAAGAATAGTGCTCCCAATTAATATTTTAGGAGGCACAGAAAGATCACTGCATTACTTAAAATATCATATATACTGAATCTGTGTCCTTTAAACCACCCTGACCACTGCACTTACACATGACACGTGTGTAAACATCACCACAGTCTGTCAGCTTCTCCAGAGAAATGTCCTGTAAAGGTTACGGCCGACCACGACCCCAGCCGCCTCTCCTAGGTCTTCCTCTGGTCTGCTTAAATTCCGGCCTGGGTGACTTTTTCAGTCGCTCGACTTTGATCCATCCACCTTCGCTGGCTTTGGCCTCCTCTCCGTTCCTTGGGGCGCTGTTGTCTACCGTAGACATGCCAGGTATTACCCGGGGTGAGTTCTGTGCTGCCATGGCATATGATTTTGGCTTCCCGGTGTGGAAAGTTCTGTTGGGCCTCTCGCTTGATTTTGCTCCTGTTGGGTAACTGTTTTTGCGGAGACTGGTTGGTGTTTTACTGCCTGGCAACCGTTCTCTTTCGGACGCACTCTCTGAGGTAGTGCTGGATGGGCTACTGCCTTTGGAGCCTAGATGGATCGAGGAGAGTTTCCTTGAGAGCCCTGATGTGGGGGAAGAGCTTCGGGAGTCGCTCCAAATGGACAGAAGACTGTAGTTGGGCGACCTCCTGACGGCTGCCGCGTACGAGCCCTGGTTTGCACAGTATGTCAAGAACTGAGGTAAACTCGTAATGCTATCACAGCTGGAGGGAGGAGCAGCAGCGTTGTTGATCTCTGAGGTATTGTTTTGCAACTGTTTCATTCTCAGGGCGTACATCCACTGGGCATCCACATCTGAAAAGAAGGAGATAAAAATGGTGAAACGGAAGTCAACCACAAAGCTTTTCTTTCCTTAAGCTGCCGACTTCATGTATGTTTTGATGAATTTGTGTGTCAGGAGTATGTGCAGAGGAGCTTACCTGAGTTTGATCTGCTCCTTGGTATCCCCTCGATATTTGTTGGAGCCGTCTGGATCACAAGCTCCACTGTCTTGATGTCATCTTGACCGCTCTTTTTGTTCCATTGCATTGCATGGATGTGTCTGGTTATTTTTGGAGATCTGACGTCATTCTGTCAAAGCCATGACAACATGGACACCACTGAGCAAATTTAAAGCATTTTGTTTCTTTCAAGAAGCAGCAAGAATATGTTATTTATTAAAGCCTTGTGATTATCATGGACATGTTAACAGGATGGTAGTCTCTGTTGTAAGGAAGCTCTTCATATTTCAAGGAAGGTGTTCTATTCAAGGAAGGTGTCCTTCATATCTTCTCTAAAGACTCTTAAACATCCATTAACTCATTTATCAATTGATACGTAGGAGCTAAACTACTGTTAAAAGGTTTAATCCCATTGACATCACGTCTATAAAGATGAGGTTTTCACAGAACACACAGAGACCTCTCTATAGTTCCTCTCTTCCACAGAACAAGTTGACTATCTGGCCTTTAGTCACATATTAAGACAACAAACAAAGATGACAAACTCAGTCAGAAGCCTAGACAATTATTTTATAGGCACATTGAAATATCCCACTTTTCTGCAGCAAGATCTATTTCCTTGAGCCAAATCTAGACCAGCTAACTCTGCCTCAAGTAGTTTATTAAAACCTCAGGGACCTTTTTTCCACATAATAAGACAGACGTTTTGAATTGAGGAAGAAGGCTCACCTCGTAATTTATGATACACTCAACAACCTGGTTCTCGCTTATTCCAACAATCCACTTGTCCATCACGAATGGTGGCTGTAAAACAATGGCATGTGTTAAAAATAATTAATTACAAACCCTATGTGATAGTGTGCAATTAGTGGGCTACATTTAATGATCAGTAGAGCTGCTGTACATGTCTGACTAAATACAGTTTAGTATCGTCAATGGAGATTTGTGTAACCTAAAGGCTGGTTTTCATGTGTTCATGAGCATCAACTCAAAGGCAATATTGGTTAAACACTCTTGGGATACTGTCAATCTGAATGTTTTCCTTTACATTGTTTTCATTTTAAGGATTGACTTTGTTATTTTGATAGGAAGGTATATGTAGGGGAATTGCACATCAGTGGCTTTACATATGCATATGGTTAATTTAATCATAACTGCATGTTTTTATATATAAAATCATTATAATCACTCACCTTGGTCATCTTAATTCCATCCACGTCAGGCCTGTTAACATTAAAAATGACATCCTTTATGTAGGTTATTGCAACTTCATCCCCATCAAGCTCCATGTACATTTTCCATTTGCAATCCTGAAACAAATAAGGGAAGAAATTAATCGCCCGTTTCCTTTTTATTTTTCTTGCACATAACCAAACTACAGTGTTTATCTGAAGCAGTCATATGAACAAATAAGAATATGAATCTATATCTTAAACCAACAGCACAGCCTAGAGGTCATTATACTGTAATGCCTAGGTATGTAAAAAAAAATCAAACCACAAGAATGGAAAATAATGTCATTCTCCAGTACAAACATTTGAACATTACAATACAATTACTGGAGTTTTACATTTTTTGAAAGAAAAACAAAAGTGTTTGTTTTAATCAGGTAAAATGTATTTCAACTGCAAGTTCAAGTCTTCCTGGTAGTGCAATACATTTGGTGTTTTTCTACATAAAATGTTAAATAATGAATGTTTAGACATGGTGATACCATAATCCCATCACTTACATTTGGAATTAGGGTCCTAATTTTTTAGATATTCATTTAGTTTGGACTGAATTAGGTAATATATATACTACTACAATATTTCTCTTAAAATAAAATAAGATGCATCTGCTGTTGTACTGGACAGAAATCGACAAAGAAACAGCGAACTGTGAATGAACTGTCTAAGAATATAATGGCTAGCTGAGCAAGAGGTAGTAATGATAGAGCCAAGACAAAAATACACTGTCTTCAGTATTTCATCATCAAGTTCAAAGTTTCGATAGCAAAGAGAATGCAAGACAGACTTCAAAACAACCTATAATGTACAGTACAGACTTCCAGTGTGTACATTTTATTCTTAAGAAAGGACTATTCCCAACACACATACACACACACACACACACATATATATATTACAGTTTTACTGCACAGCCCTACTGAATTCATAAGCAGCTCGCTATTGTATTCAATTTATGTTTCTTATGGAAATAGAAAAAATAAGATCTGTTTTAGTTTAAAATTCTGTCAGTGATTATGTGGAAGTATGACTGCGTATCGCACGCAAACATCATGAAAGTAAAACCTTGTAATGAATGACAAACCTGGCTGTGTTTTATCTGAGCTGCTGGACATAAAAAGACAATGAGCGTTCCACAGGGAGCACCCCCCCGCCCCCACAACACACACAAGGACCCCACCGGCCTGGGAAACTGAACAACCACTCAAGAGGCCTGCGGTAGCGGGAGGAGACACCGAGTCTCCGGGAGGAGCAGCTGTCCCTTGGGTGGGTCTGGGATTCACAGAGAGGCAGAAATACATTCTGATTCAGTGCAAAGCAAAGACTGGAACATAAATGTAATGTGTGCGCTTTATATAAATTAGCACGTTTTTAGGCCTATATAAAGGATTTATTTTTTCCATTAGGAAAAAACGTTTGGACCTTTTCCTCATGTACAGACCTGTGGCTTTTGCTTTTCTTTCTCTGGTCTGCTCTGCATTCTCTGAGCAGGAATGAAAACTTCCTACGTGGCGTGTAATTAGTCAGACAATCAAAGGATGTTTCAGGTCTGGCTCTGTAGTGTCTTTTAATTGTTTGACAAAGCCTGGTTTTAATAAAGCTGGAGGAACGGGAGAGGCTGAGGACTGCTCTTGTCTAATCAGCTTGTCAGATCCTCGTGCGCTGGCTGGTGTGCCGCGCCGCCAGCCCCTCCAGGACTCCTCCATCTGCCTGACGAGCCTCACACAAAAGAAAGATGAATCCTGGCAAAAGCCTTCACCTTTTCCATTCCTGTTCTTTCGATCTTGTGTACCGTGGTTTCTCATTCAGTTTCTCAATAAAACCAAAAAAACGCAGGCTCACACACAGCCACCGCTAGGGAAAGAGATCAACACAGTGTTGGAAAGCACAAGGTGACCCATCCTGAGGCACAACAATGTCAAAACGGTCTTGGTCCATGGTACCACTGTTGTGGTACATGTACTTGACTTGACTAAATGCACTTGTGGTACAAATTATCTGAGGCTGTTTTCCGGGGCTGTGTGTCAGAAGACGCAGTCATTTAGGGAGCTTTTAGCACACTTATCACATTAAATGATACAGCCGACAATCATACAGACAAATGAGGGGGTGAAGCAAACACCAACCAGAAATAACAGCTGCATGAATTTAAATTGCAAGTGGTTGTCTAAAAAACGTTGGTAATTGTGCTACAGGTGGAAAAATAACACATAGTGTAGTCAACAGAAACTAAAACACTGTAAAATAATAAGCACAGAAAGAAGGCTTTGTGTGTTCAAGTTAATGAATACTTGAACAATCTGTAACATTAGACTCTAACAGTGTACGTTTGGGGAGAATGCCAGTGATGGTAATATAAACAAAGATAAACAATATGAACGTTGTATACATGAAAGTATAGGACAAACTATTTTATGTATTGTTGCAAAACAACCAAATTATGTACACACTGTTAGTTTAGTTATACGCCCATTGAGAAATAATTATTAGTAGCTCAAACAAGATTTTGTTACAATAAATAAATACATTAATTAATTAAACAGAAAGTCATGTGACTCACTCACTATTCATGATTTTTTTTATTGGAAAAATTATCCACAGAATGTTAAAAACAAACTTAGATTTAGATTATGTGGTGTAACAAAGCACTGGTATCACAACACCTAAAACCCATGCACCATGAATCAGAAAAGTCTGGTGTTATTGCACAACTGGGTCTTTAGATATCAGAGATTAATGCAGCTTCATTTCTTCTACATATTATTTACTGATTTCCTAATCAAAATGTTATGTAAACATTTCCCAGACAAAGACCAGTTATGTCATACTTCTGTGTATTGTTCCTCTGTTATAAGTATGATTTGCAGTGGTCAATATTCTATAAACAAGCACATACTGCCAGGACAGAAATCGTTACATTATTTTACACTATATATTTTAAAGACATTTTAAGACGTACATATATATTTATCTTTGTAACAAGAGAAGAAACCGTGTTTCTGCAGTACACATCTTGCATGCTGACAAAGCCTTAATGATTCTGGAGTTTCCACAATTGTACTGAGCCTCAGGTCACAGCTTAGCTCCATTCGGTTCACAATTTGGGAATTCTTTTGTGTTTGGATCACAGGGGACGAGAAAACCCTGTACCAAGATCACACAAGTACTGTTAATACATGGTGGCCTTGTCGGTGCAGTGTCATGACCCACTCCTGCATTGTCCCGAGGGTTTTTCATGTAACTAAAAAGAAATCCACAGGAAGCTGTTTGCACAGAAGTGCACTAATAACCCTAACCAGCCTTTTCCAAGTTGTGCCGAGGTCTAGAACTGAGGCTGTTTTAATCACTTCGGCAGAAACAATGTCTAGTAATGATGTACAGGACTATAGCTGTTCTAATGAAGATTCATACATAATTCAGAACCTTTCACTTGGCACCACTGTGATATCCTCATTAGCAGAGACCTACAGTGGCTGTCAGATGGTGTCCATACAATTGCAGGCATTATTTTGTCTTTGAGAAGTGCAGCTGCTTCCATGACACCGCCAGTATATAAAAACATGACGCCAGTTTGTTTTATTTAGTGCTAAACCTTCCAGTTTGTAAAAACAAGGCTGACATAGAACCTGACATGAGGCAGGGAAAATAATTAGCTCTCATTTTCTCAGCCTCCTATTTCCTTCTACCCGCTGTGTTTTCTACCCACTAAACCACCACATGTCAGTCGAAATGGGAGGCAATTAGCGGGCTCATTTCAGCCCTGCAAATGCACTGAAAAGAGAGTATTTATGATGGGACAATGAACAGCTGAAAGATTAAATAACATTTGCCTTTTAAAAAGAAAATGACTTCTGGCTAAATGGGCAATTTTTGATTATATTCAAACAGCCTGAGAGAAGCATTCCCCCCCCCCACCCCCCCCCGCCCTTCGAGACACCCCAGTAAAGGGCCAGAGCGACGGAGAATGAATATGGAACGTTACATTTAGGAGAAAGATTATTTTTCTTGTATATAACATTTCTGCAAAATGTGCACATAAGTGTCAGGCAGTGGTCAATCCTTGCTCAAAAGCGATGTGGTTAGGTCATGTGATTAACAAAACCTGCAGCAAAGAAACTCTTAACTCGGAGGAATTGCCTACACAAATCTGGTTTTATTCCTGTGATTCTCACTAGCAATTCACGAGAATGGTGTTAGGGAAACTGTCAGACTTTTGTGCTTCCTACCTGAGGTCCACTTCCAGCTTTCAGATGGTAACCAAACACCAGTTCCAGATTTACTATTTTCTTTTCCTCTTCTCCCATCTCCAGTTCAGCCTCCTAGAAAGACAGCATTACACGGGACAAAATGACCAGAGGGAAACAAAAGCTGCTTTGTTTTAAATCAATCTAAACTCTTACTTAATTAATTAATTCCTGAAAATGACAGTGCTACCTGAAACTATGTAAAATGAGACCCATGTCTCTATAGAAATATACACAATAAATAGTATTTAAATAATGTTTCAAACACAGAACAGAACAGGACTGTTCCCCCAGTTCTCCCAGTATACCTTGGTTAATGGAGGGAAATGGAAAAGTCCCAGATAATCACTGGTTAGGTTTTCAATCGCACTCTGGAAGAAAACAAAATATATAATTTGATTTAACTTCAACTTATAATTACATGTGTATATACTTTATGAATGTGTGTGTCTAGCTCAGGTTAGTGGTGTCCACCTACTCTGTGACAACAGCAATAACAACAGCAGGACAAAGTTGCTTTCTCTTCAAAACATTTAGGCACGAACTCCAATACACTAGGCCTCCGTGTCCCAGAGGTCACTGCTCTGTACTCTAACGTATATTGCCTCAAATTGGTTGTTGACCACTAATAATTGTATGATAACAGCTCTGACTAGTACTGCTGGGATCAATTTACACATCATATCTGCCAAAATAGACGATAAAAAACAAAAACAAACAATATTCCCCCTAATGACTTGTTGTTTGAAGATCGGTGCTGTCTGCATTGTTCAACCTGGCTGTCATGTTTGTACCTTTAAATGAATAATGTGTCCCTTGGATTTGATGCCCATGTCCTTCATGTCATCCTCTCTGAGGAGGAGCAGTCTCTTGCCCGTGATGTGATGTTGTTTAAAGAGCTCCGCGTAGCACTGCATGTCACACAAGCCCTCTGCTATACGAAGGAAAAGGCAAACGTGGCTTCACAATCAGAATCACAGAAAACCATCAATTCCTCATTCACACATGTAACAGCTGTACTAGAATTAACAAAGAATAGACGGTTACACTCAAGAACCACTGGAAGACAAATACAATTACTTGAAAAATACAAATCACATTTAAAAACAAACTTCAAACCTAACATTAGGATTTCCAAAAATTAATAAACTACCATTTCATTATATCCCTTAGACAGTGAATCGTCATATAATTATTTAACACAGGTTTATGTTTATGCGCGCACACACACACACAGTATATATATATACACACAATTACATGTTTCAAGTAAATTGACGATAATGAATTGAAACAGCTCTCCTACCTTCTCCAAAAACCTGCTGCATCCAGAAATACTGTGAAAACACCATTAGAAAATGTAGTTATAAAACTCACGATTTCATTTTTATTTTGTATACTCAAATTCAATCGCATCTTTTGAGGTATGCAGAATTGATTTTTTTTATTACTGGAGCCACAGCAAAACACGATTTACTTAAAGTTTTCTAAACAAAATAGATTTCTAGAGTGTTGAATCATAAATTAATACTTACAACATGGTCCTCTGCCCAGGAATAAATATCAAGAGATGGGAGCAGCTGCACAATAAGAAAACACAGAAATAAGACAAACAAAAAACAGAAGAATTACTAATTGCATGTTTTTGTGGCTATAAATAATTATGTAAAAATCAGATTACAAAGGAACAAAAGAACATTGTCATTTATTACATGAGGATACAAATACAATAACTGTATGTTTGCAAATCTTTCCTAGACTTCTTCTAACTATAACAATTGTGGTGTTGTGTTGCTCTGTTTGCGCCTCCTAATTTACAAACTAAAGGTTATATGCCACATTTCAAAAACGGCAAAAAAAATAAATAAAAAGCTTTACTCTGCTTTATAAAAAGATTTCCTCAAATAATATGAATTTGTCATTGACAAATTATATTCCATTTCAGTTGGCTTATTTACACGTTTATATTACAGTTGTGAATGTGACATTGAAATCAAGTAGAAACTCACAAAGCATTTATATAGCTACACACAACATGGAGAGCGCTGTTATTCAAGTGCATTTCTGCAACATTCACAAGAACAGAATCACTCATGAAATCAGTGCAATATATTTCTCTTCAGACCTTGATTGCAATGTTTAACCCCAGAAGCCCAGCTGCGCAGTTCGCTAACACTTGTGGAACTGAACATCAGTTTGTAAGTAAATAGCAGTAAAACCACCATCTGACAAAATTCAATGACATGTCACATTAATTAATGTGATGTAATAGCACATATCGAGGACCCTTCTTATACTTCACAAATGAGTTACATCATTTTATTAAAATCTGAAGCATACTGATGACAAGGGGAAACAGAGCAGGAAGTGAAAGTCAGCACAAATTGCTCACTAATTGGAATTCCTTTGAATGCCCAGAGCATCTCAAGAGTGACCTGAGAGCACTGCCCTCTGGTGGCAGAGGAGGGAATCTGCAAATCACAACACTGAACACGGGGCACAAACTGATCTCCCAGATCCCTGAAGAAGTCCTTGGATAAATAGACTTTGAACTAACCCAGAACAAACGGTCACTTTCAGCATTTTCATTTAAAAAACAAATACAATAAAATATTGAATGTACAAAGTTCAGGGTGATAGACATTTTAGTGTGATGATATCTACCAATGTGCTCCCACTTTTGTCAAAATTGTATTCAGTCAGAATTTACACTTTCAATAAGTGTTTTATTAAACTATCATTCTAGTTCATTTATATAATTTGTATTCAATGTGGATAATTTCTAAAGTGCATTTCACACTTTATCTTTTGGTTTCAGAACACGATACTAGACCAGCTGATGAAAACAAGCTGTCCATTTTACCCCTTTCAGACACACTGTTCCACATAAAAATTAGCGTCTCGGCGATCAGACACCCCTTTTGGGTTATAACACGGTAAGGCTGGATGGGCAACAAATGCTCCAGGCCAAAAGATCTTATTGGAAGGACTTTATTTCAGCTGGATTAAGGGTGGCTGATCGATAATATATATTTATCTATAGCTTGAAGACATAAATAAAAAATATGTTTCAACAGGAAAAGAAAAAGCACAGAAGAAATTATTTCATGTCAAAAGTTTATTAAAAATAAGAATATAGAAGAGAAAGCAGCAAAAAAAGTTCACATCAAAACGGATTTTTAAATAGGATGTGAAATATAAATAGGATTACGTCACAGTAAAAATGTAGTATTGTAAAAAGTGCTTAAGCCTTAATGCAGTGCACATGATATGGCAGTTCTATCACTTTAATACTTGCACAAAACCCAACAAGTGGTTGACATTTTCACATACAGTAGTTTGTAACTGACTGGTGGTTGTGCATACCTGGTGGCTATTAAATAAGCAACAATATAATAAAAAAACACAGCATACATCTGCACAATTTGAAAAAACAAAAAACAAAACACAAAACAATTCTCTTCACAGTCCTTAGCTTTGCTGGTGTATAATTTTAACGTCAGCACCAGTTCAGATTAGACATGATGCTCTATTTTAGCATTTGCCAAAGACTGCTTGTCCTACCTACAGACCTCCGGTATACGACTAATTAAACGTATTTTGAGTGGGTTGTGGGTGGGTGTTGGGGTTGGGGGTAAAATCTTTGGATGAAGGTTGATTTAAACAACATTCCGACCTACTGTTGTTTTTTCTTTTTATGTAGTAGATGCTTTTCTAGTTTGCCTTCATACATGTAGACATCTAAATTGTAGTACTCAGGAGCCACAGTAAGGCTCAGTTGAGATTGAACATACCTAATCAACAATTCATTTGGCCCGTGTTCAAACCGTGAATAAACTCAGGTTTCTATCACACAGGATAGCTCAGGTTTCACTCTCAAAGGTTCATTTTACTGCATCAGAAGTCAAGCTCACTGACTGGTACAACAGGCCCATCTTTTGCACTGTGACACTGCATCTTCATAGCTTTTTTTTAGAGGAAGTTCCACACATTTGTGTGGTTTACCTCAGCCAGCTAGTAAGATAAACTTGTTAAACTAAACTCTGCATAACAGCATGTACACGGAGCACTTTGATACACACATCAAACCTCTCATCACAGTATACGCTCCTGTACGATAATTTTTAGGGAGGAAAACGATATAAATCAAGTGTGCCTGGAAATAAATATGACTGCTAAGGTAAAAAGCAGAATGCTACTTCCTGGAACACCAGCAGTATGGAAACACTCCTCAATATGCTCTTCTCTCAACAGTTAGTCATTCCAGCAGGAATCTCCCAAAGTGCAACTAGTCAATATCCTGGCAGTGAGACATGCGCATCACTAAGAGCCAGGTGCTGTGCCCTGACCCATCGGTGCACAGAATGAGGCTCCACTGCCCCATGGTGCAGCACTGCACAGACAGGATGCCCGGGTGTAAAAGGGACATAAACTGCTAGGAGTCTGCCACTGAGTCACATTTTTGTCATGAATTCCCAACTGAACTGTTATGAGATCTCAAAAGATCTTCTGCAGCACAAAAGCCTTAATTTGATCAATCGATAGGTCCATACACTGACCATCTGCTGCTGCAGGTTACTTGTGGATTATCTTTCCCTCACTTCAAGCCTTTCCAGAGCCTTGGAAGTTCCCAGGGTTTGTGGATCACACTTTGGCTGACAACAAGTGTGTGTGCTGATAACTAGGAGAATGGTCGGCTTCTATCACACAGGATAGCTGTTCACACTACAGATATGGGCAAACTCCTTCTGTCTGCCATGCTGAATATCAACTTATCTGAATTTAACTTTTTACAAGATTTGTGAACCAATATTCAGAAGCATTACATGCTCTTACACCCAATGCTTCGCAACATGATGTTAGGTAAATTAAATTCTCTCATCACCAATGAAATCCTTGAGTTTAGTCATGCCATGCAGGTAATTACCACACCCTGTACTTAATCAGAGTCCATACATTTCTGTACCCTACTGACCCTTTGATGTGTGTATCATTCCATAAATCCCCTCAATTAAAATAACTGAAAATATCTGCATACATGCTAAGACCAAAACCTGATATTTTTATTCAGTTGTAAAATATAGATTTTTTTCCTCCATCCGTGGTTTGTATAAAACATACAATTAAATATAAAACTGTATATACTAATAAAAAATACTGCTGGAATACTTTCATAAAAGCAAACGTTAGCTCTAGGATAAGATACTAAACCCGTTTTGAGAAATATAAAAAGTATAAAGTTTCAGTTGCACTAAGTTATACCCTGCTGTTGCACAGTTTAAACCTTGCAAGTATGCTTTCAGGTCACTGTAAGCAATCTCAGAAGGAAAATATTGAATACTATGTATATGTTCCTAAACTATGCAGCATCACTCACCAAAAAAGTGCAAAAGATATTTCAGGCGTGTCTATGATACAGACATGAAAGTCCAGCTGATGCTATCATAGACATCACTGACTCTATTCTATTCTTACGATACACCATGACGTAATGCCGTTAACATAACTACAGTGTGGTGGTTGCGATCACCCCAGTTTTAACACAGGCCAGATGAGCTGATTGGCACGTATTGTATTACCCCACCCAGCTGGATGCAATAAACTCGTCGCAGTGAAAGACTAGCCGGAATTAGTCGCTGTCGTCTGACCAGGTAAGATGACCCAGCCCCACCGCCATGTTGATTTTCCTCCCCTCTCTGACACTGGTAGACTTGGAGGAGTTCTGTTTGGCCTGCATGTTAATCTGCATCCCAGAATGCAGAACCGGTCCTGACAGGTCCATAGACAACATATTTCCAAAGCCCTTCATCATGGCCTGCAGACTCAGGCCATCTACCTCCCCGTTACTGGCAGCTGTGATCTGACAAGACATCTCGGTACTGTTTGACTCCTCTGTTTTAGACTCATAGAAAGACTCTTCAGAAATCTTTGCAGCAACAGGTAAGAAAAGCTGAGAAAAAAGAGGAAAGGATAGAAAGGGAGCAGAAGTTAGAACCAGTACACAAAACAAAGGGGAAATAAAAGCCTGGATTAGTTTTCCATTTGTGAAGTGGACAAAGGGCTGATGGAGAGTAGAATGTTTAAGAAACCTTTCTCGAAAAAGAAATGTTAGACACTCAGCTTGAAGTCATAGATACATAAAACAAAAGAAGCCAAAGATAATAGAAATTGTTGGACAACTATAAATTACTTAAAACAAATGTAATCAAACAAGTAACTGATTTAGTGTAACTGATTTAGATTCAGGGTCTCACGAAAGCGTCTTTGTGCTACTTTTTACGTCTATAAATTGTACGTCTACATAACAGAAGAACTGCGCTAAACGTTTATGACGGAAAGGCTTTTTAAACAAAATAATAAGAAATCTTGAATGGTACTGAAATGACAGCTCAGAACATGCAGGCAAAAACCAAAGACATGCACACGCCAACATGCGATTCCCCTGGACAAATTCGGGACTAGCAAAACTTAAACAAACAATGCAACTATTCAGCAACCGTCAATGTATAGCAGAAGAATTGGTCTATATTCATAAGACTTCAGATAACAGTGCACATACTACAAGCTCTTCCCAGGCAAACTTGCCCACCTAAACAGTCTCCTGGGTATTCCTGGAAAATCAATGGATTTGCACATATCCACCACAGTTCCAGCCCTTTCTTAGGCAGGGGATATTGGTAACAGCCGTGCAATGCAATGTGACAAGCAGACACATTGTACAAACCAAATCCCCAAGTCTTAATCAAAGTACTCCACCCTGAAGCATGCAGATTTCATTACCACTGTTGTTTCCCCTTGATCTCAACCTGTAACATGTGGAGACTTCAAAGTGTTGGAGTGACTCTCCACAGCCAAAAATGCAAAGCGACACAATCTCGCTTGCCGTTAAAAGCAGCGTAATTGCGCATAGTGGGCAGCCAGTTGTGTACGTGTCCATACTCAGTGAGCAGTGAATGGGCTAATCCATCCCTGGCCCAGCTGTGATGTCACTCACCGGGGTGTGGGACTGTTCAATCAGCTTGCGCTCCCACATCTTGAGGCGCCTCTCCCTCTCCTTCAGCTCCTGCTCCTTGGTGCTCAGGTCTCTCTCCAGCTTCTTCAGCCGCTCCAGAGTGGCTTCAATCTCACATCTAGCAAAGACAGAACCGCACTTACTTGCCTGGCACACCGTTCAATCCCACAATTCTCCTGATGAGAAGCTCCCCCCGTACACACACGAGCACTGGCAGAAAGAACGAAGACCTTTGTTTTCTTAGAACACTTGTCACGGCTTCTTCTATGCTTATGTCAGACTTGGACAAACTTTTGCACGGGCGGTACTGCAGTCATTGGCGCACCGTGCAGGCTGGCCCAGCAGGTGGGGCTGTATGGTGGAGTGTGATTACTACAGAGGTTGGCCCTGTGCTGAGTCACAGCAGCCCCACAGTCAGTTTGCAGAGGAGCTATTAATAACCAGGCATGTGATGCAGCTTGAAAACCCCCCACACATGGTCAGTTTTTCCACTCAGCTCTAAACTTCTCCTGTAATTGATTTTCTTGCTCGCCGGTTTACTGACAAACACTCATGGAATTTCTCGTCCTCTCTCCCTTCTCTTGCCCTATTTTTGCACCTCGGATTCTCTCCCGGCATTCTCCCTCTCTCACTAGCCCAGACAGCTGCAGTGGAAACGCGGCCTGAAGGAGCCCTCGTCATGTCCACCTGGACTGTTTCCAGACAGCCTTAATATAGACCCCAGCCAGAAACTTCCAGCACATTTGTGTGCAAAGAGTGGGACTGGACATTCTGTTTTTAAAAAAATGTGACCTCTGGTAATTCAACAGAGGTCCTTTTCAGATGAGTGAAGTACAGCCTGAGTAATATACTTTCACCCTTAGGTTGCCTTCTTTTTTCTTTGCCCTAAAACTATCTTGATAAAAGCCGGCACAAAGAACCACAGATAGCACTTAACAGCAGGGTTGCGGTCAGCTGGGGAAGAACTCCCATCCTGACAAATTAATTAATTCATGATCACTTCTTGCTGAAATTCTGCAAGATTGTTTCACACAACAAACAATTTGATTACTGGGCCAATTTATTTGCCAATACATGTTATGCTTTTCCTTAAATATTACGACACAGAATTCCAGTTTCCTTTTAACAGGCATTTTTTAACAACAGTGTAAGCACTTGGAAGGAAACCGGAAGCTGTTGTCGACTTATCTCAACCCTAAGCCTTGCCTTTTTTGTGAACTCTTCCTAGTATAGTGCATGGGGTCAGACAAATTTTCTCTGTTTGCAACGGCCGTCTCGGGCACACCTCCCAGTGCCTGATCTGAAACTCCAGCAGCGCAACCAAAGACCCTGACAGCGGGGGTTTGAACACTACCGAGTCTAGAGGAAATTATGATTTTCCACTATGTGCCCTTATAGACCAGAAAACAAAGTAGTTCATCAATGAATGGTCATCGTTCTGTCATCAGTCTGCCGCACCTCGCGTTGCAGATCTGATAAACTCTGCTGTACAACCTGCACCAGGCAGCTGCTACGGAAGTCTTCTGATTAGAATAAATCAGAACAACTGCTCTCGGTAACACCTGTTTACTCCAGGTAATAGAGTCTACATTAATCTCTCAGTGCCTGGGAATCTAAAGTGTTTCAGAAGTAGATGACAGTGACAATATCATTTCAGTCTCCTGTGGGAACAATCAGCCCTCACAACTGTTTATTTGGTTAAAACTGCTGCCTTGCAATCCCATCGACTGTCATTCTTGGGAAACAGACATCAAACCCAACACACTTTTCACGAAGGCTCTCTGCGCCTGTGGGATTTTGCTGCGTGAGTTGAGATAAGCATGAGCAGTAGGGGGGAGTAACCTGTACTGAACGAGAGGCCAGCTGTTGTCATGGCGACATACATTTTGGTTCGTAAAGGTTGTAAGGGAGATTTTCAGATTCGCTGCACTGCACTTATGGGTAGGTTTACACCAAAGCTGCTTTGGGAAGGTATATTTTACAGGAGCAATGGTAAATAAAGAGCTCAGTTTACGCAGGGATGAGGGCAGGGGCTGACCGTACAGTACCTCCACGCCGCCTTATTGTGTAAGAAGGAATTGCACTGGTCAGGAAGCTGGCTGTCGTTGGACATGGACTCCAGGGTCATCATGATCTGTTTAAACATTGGTCTTTTCTGAAAAATGATGAAACACAATATTAGTATTTTGTTCTATGATTGTAACAGTATAGCCTGCAATGTTGCTGCAAAGACATCCCTGACTCTCCGGCCTCAGTGTGAGACATGGGCGTGGCCTCACTTAAGCTTAATGGGACCACCACTGTTTTAAATGTACTTTAGAATAGAAATAATACAGGCCAACAGCCAACAACATGCTGTAGTTCTTTCTAAATTAGGTACAAGCACATGCAATACAAACTACAGATAAACATTTTGCTAAAAGTAATGGATCATTATACATGGCACCCCTCCTCTTACACTTTTCCATATAGACAAATAATCCAATAAATAAATAACCATCCATTATTCTTAATCAGCTGCAAATATATATCCTTCACTTACTGAGCTAAATTAATGCATCTCTCTTGCAACCTGAGCTAGGCATGATACCTTATTTTCAAAGAGTGCCTCTGCCTGGATTAAGGATCTGCTGATTGCAGAAAGTATTCAGTTACACCCGGAGCAAACTCTGTAAATCAGAAGGCTGACATGTAGCTGTTGTCCTGCATTAAACTGGAGAGTCACTTACCTTTGGCTCTGTTTCCCAGCATTGCCTCATTAATTGAGCGAAACTGGCTGGGCAGCTGCTGGGAATGGTTAATCTCTAGGAGAAAAGCAGAGAAGTTTATTGTCAGGGTGTCTGCTCTTCGGCCACACATGTTTCCCTGCAAAGTGAATTATACCAACACTATGCAAAGAGGAACGGACATCCGTGTACAGCAGCACTAACGTTCACCACGGGCGTAATTATCGCTCCCATTTATAATCCCCTGAGTAAAAATAATTATCATGGTGATTTGTATGAATGCAATTAATGAATGCAGAGATTCAAAGAGAAACTAGATGTCTTTCATGTAACCGTGAGGAAATCTGGTCTTCTTAAAATAATGACTATAGTTTGAACAGATTAAATATCCTGGTGTTACAATTTTTCCAAAATGGTGCCTTATATAGTGGACTTATAGAGACCACTAATCATCACATACATGTGTTCAACAATACACAAAAACCTACTGCAGTGAGTGTTAAATTAAAAAGTCAAGGTCATACTGTCCATCTTTACAAACTTTGTCATACAACTGGCCTGAAGGAAGTGAAGCTTTTTATGTTGTATACAGTTCACACACAGTAAACAGACGTAGAGTAGCATGGTTTTGATGGATTTAAAGTCACAAACAATACATTTTTATTTTGTTGATGAAAATCCCAAAGCTAACTCTTTCAAATAAACAAAGAAAACAACAAAGAGTCACACATACATCTATTGTAAAAATTTAAAATTATGATTACAAGGATAAAAGTATAATTAAATTATTTTATAATCCTCAAACTGCTTGCTTCTTGCGGTTTAGATTATTCTTAGGTCACCCACTGAATGCCGGTTCCAAAATGACGATCACTACTGGACAGACGGTTTTGACAACATAAGCTACAGACATCTTCCCATACTTATAGTGTTATACTGAGAAGGAACACTTGGTCTATTTAGGGAAAGGCTATGAACTGAGAGCAGGAATCATTCTGAAGTCACACTAGAGTATGTGGCCAATTTTACTACAGAAAGCACAGAAGATAAATCAAAGGGTGCGTACAGCTAGGCCTATCTGGTTGCAATAACAGTCCAAATCTTAATCTATTATGATTTAATCCTAAAACTATATATACACATACTTATAAATATGTTACGTGTATGAAAAGCCTAATATTTCCATGTTCTCAGGATGTACTGTTTATACGTTCTTTTCAATCGCCTTTAGGCAGTTTTAGAGTAAGAGGGTTGATGTAATCTGCGTAAAAATACGCCGGCTCACTTCACTATGGAATTCATGAGTGCCCCATATTGTTTCAGAAGCTAAAGAAAGAAAGGTATTTAAAAGCTATTAATTCTCTGCAGCAGCATTGAATTTTAACCGCTTGCACGAAACTGGCAAGAGTTGTAACCACTTCGCAAACTGCTTTTATTTACAACACTACAGTTCATTTCAAGAAACATTTTCACCGATGCATTGTTTATTTGTCCTACAGATGTTATTACTATCTATGTGCGGATGTTACCGTACCTCGTTTTTCTCCACCACAAGCCAGGCCACTTGCAATCCTTCCAGACCTTTAAAGGGTATCTCCTGCGTAAGCATTTCCCAAAGAACCTGTTAAATAAGTTGAGATATGTATGTTTATATACTTACACTACTGGCACTCAAGTATTCAGATCAGTTCTACCCTTGTGCCACCTCTCAATTAAAGGCACAATTCTTATGTGATGGACATTGAACTTCATAAGCATTTCGAATGCAACATAGAGACAGATTCCATCCAAGTACAAAAAAAGAGGGCATTGCAAACTACTGAACCACAGCAACAATGGCACACAATCTACCGGGCTAGTATTCATTACAGCACAGCAGTGTGTTGTCCATCCATTGACACGTTGCCACTCACGGATCACATACTTGACAGGCTCTGGGTCAGCAGCGCAGCTATGACTGTGAAATGCGATATGCGACACTGGGAGTATCCATGCGCTCTGTCACATTACAGTCTATAAAGCTTACTCTCAGCTCTGAGGAATGTGGGCATGCAGACAGTTTACAAATCCGCATACATAGTTACAGGAACCCACAAGCCCTTCATCTTGTCCTTTTCCGAAGGGATCATTTAATTAAAGGGGAACACCAAAGGGTGGGATTTAAACACAGAGGATCGAACTTAAAACTAAAAGTAAATCAAACATATTATATAATGTATGTATACCTACAGTAAATGGTCAAAATTATATGACCAAATCAGGTTCGATCCGGCTTTGTGTTTATGAAGACATATATATATATATATATATATACAGTATATATATGAATGGGCTCCCACGGGAACTTTTATGTTCTGTAAAGGAGGTATTTAAAATAAAACTCTACTTTGATCTACATTGACAGCTGGGGTTCAATAGCACACACCCAGTTCAGCTGTGTGTTGACATGAGTGGTTCTCGATGATATCTGGCCTCTCACTTGCATTACTCACCACTCCGTAGGAATACGTGTCACAGGTCTCGGACACGGGCAGGCTTTGGATCACCTCGGGCGCCATCCATGGGAAGGTCCCCACCAGAGACATGTGGGTGGTGTGGGAGTGAAACCTGGAGGCCCCGAAGTCACAGATCTGACCAAAAGAAAACAAGGGGCTTGCAGTTCTACCATGTGAGGGTCAATGCATTTTAAATAACAAATACAGCTCTGGAAAAAATAAAGAGACCACTGCAAAATGATCAGTTTCTCTGGTTTTACTATTTATAGGTTTTTGTTTTATTCTATAAACTACTGACAACATTTATCACAAATTCAAAATAAAAATATGAATGGAATGGAATGGCTGCCATACATGTAGTAATGCTGATTTAAGAAAAATCTGCAGTGGTCTGGAGCTGTACATGCCTCTTTAAAACAGCAAGAAAACCAAACAAAGAATTGAAAACGTGACGATACCTTGAGAACTTTGTCTGCCGTTATCACCACTGCAACAGAACATAAAACATCTGCAGTTAGATACATGAAAAAAGCTCATGACTTTATTTAAAAGCCCACCCTTAAAGAAGTGTTCGGTACTTTCAAGACAATCCCTCACTTTTACGGTCTTTAAAGTGCAAAATGAAATGTGTTCAAATAGTTAATTATAAATATTCAAGGGAAAGGCCCCTTCATTAAATACTGAAGGACCCTTGACCAATCTGCCTAATAAAACAATAGTTAACTTTACCATTCCTGGACTTCAGGTCTCTGTGAATTACCCTCACTGGAGCCTCCATGTGTAAATAGTGCATTCCTGATGGAGAAGGCAGAAAAGACTCTCAGTACAAATCAATATCTGCGGGTCAATATACATCAACACAACAGATCACAAACTCCATTCCTTCAAGTGGAACCCGTACCCAAAACTGAATTATATAATGTGATGATGTAAGCATCCATAGATTTAATCGTTATCTAAAGAAATATACATCTTTAATATCTTCAAATGTAATATAAGGGTACTACTAACATCTTAAGCATTCATCGGGTTAAGAAGGGTTGCCTCTTCGACATACATTTCCATGAGGGCTTTCTTTGCATTCTGTCACTAAATTCTCATAGCACTGTGGACCGGGCTCTTCTGGACACTCTTAATCTGTTGTACAAGGCACTGCACAGATACCAGGCAATGTGACTGATGATTTACCTTTGGCGATTTCCATTGCCCAGGTCATGATCTGTTCAATGTCCATTTCCTCACTCTCTTCACTAGACAGGTAGTCATACAAAGATCCTCCAGAAGCATATTCTGCCAAACAAAACACACACATACATCACATTATTACAACCATTAATAGAGTATAGGGACATACCACAAAGCCATTACCTAAATACAAAAATACAAAAATACAATCTGATCAATGTGTGAGAGGAAGTATAGTTGGGCTGGTACCCCCCCCACTCCTCTCCTGCATTGGTGCAAGGTGTTTTTCATGTATGCAACTTTAGAAAAATAAGATAATTTCATTTTTGCTTGAACCTATACCTAACATGTTTATTTAAACACTTGCATAGGTTGTGCATCTTAAAACCACAATGTCACTTGTTTTTAGGACAGGCTAGTCTCTTCCCTGTCACCCGCTGCTGAAAAGACACAGTCTGCAACACCGCACATTTGAGCTCATTAATCAGAGAGGAAACCCAAAACACAGCTATACCCCAGCAAGCAAGCCTACCGCCCTGTCTAACCTTGCCAACAGAAGGCCAGAGTCAGCTCTGAAAGCATTATACGTCAGTTTGCTCGTTTACATTAACAGCCGTATTAATAAGCCTGCTTAATAAGTCTATTCCCTTCACACATTGATTTGGTTATGCTGCAGCCTTCAATCTTTAGAGGAAAAAACAAAACAAAACTTCACAGTGAACACTGTTTGATCCGTTATCTGAGCTGGGAGTCAGTGTGGTTACAATACTGTGGTTTTATCACCACAGACACACAGGATTTGCTAGAAGCTATTATGGAGTAGATTATTTTTACACAAATACTGAGTGTTTGAAGCAGACAAAAGATTGTATAGCCTAATCCAACAAAGAACTCTGACAGGTGGTTGAATCGTAAACTGTTTACAAACCTTCTAATGATCAAATTTTAATAACCTATATGGGTCTGTCTCCACCATGACCTACTTACCAAACGCCTAGTATAATGGCTCTGTACAACAACAAAACAGAGATGACAAATGATGATTACAGACAAAAAGGTAAGAAGACAAAGAGAAACACATGATGCATGTTATAGTTATATAGTTATAGCTTTTTATTATTGCCAAGCTTCTCCTATAATTGATGGTATAGGGGTGGTTATTAATAAAACAATCAGTAAGTGAATTATTATTAATGTTTCCTGCAAGTATCCTAGATCCACTGTCAGACTTTTTTTTTGGAATTGTAAAATGTGATCTTCTAATGTTATGAAAATCCCCAATACTTTGGTACCATAACATTAAGTTAGATTATCATTCGATTGGCGTAAATGGAACAGCTTCACTTATAGTTTATTTTTAAACCAAACTATTACGGCAACTTATTTCTGAGGAAAATATTTTGGTTATAAAACAGCTTACTGGAACACAAATTAAATTTCGAACCCATGATCCGAACAGTCGTGCACTGAACTGGCATGCTTCATCTTCTCATAAAAAACAAACGTTGCATACTTTATTAGAACAAACTGTGCAGCTGAACAGTCAATACACAAAGATCATGTATCTGCCACAGTGTATTTGTGTAGCTAAAAGTCACAGCACTCCACATAGCTTGATAGCTAGACTAACAGAAATACATTTGCCTGTTGTGAATATGACTTACACTAACCCTACTCCTTTAAGCCCCAGGTTTGTACTCCCTTACAACACAAGCAGCAGGCTACAGAACGATACATTGCACAAAAATGTTCATGTTCATATACACTATTTTCCTCAATGGACATGGAAAACCATTTGCATAAAACTAGGAAGCTTCTCGCTCTTTGGATGCAGCAGACAGTAGCCTAACTATAGCAAATAATGACTAATTCATGACATCACTCATGTATTCTGAAGCACCCTCTCTACAACTGTCAGTAATTTAAGAGTGAAGCAAGGAGATTAATCACATTGTCTGTTCTGCGGCGTGTTGTCTCCTTCCAGGCACAATAAAGTCAAACGCTTGCTCTGCCCTTGCATTTACCCTTCGGTCACGGATAACAGAACACTGGACACTGCTCTAGACACTTTGCACAAACTCATTTACATTTCAACAGTTTAAACAAGTCAGCAGACATTGCACGGCAAAACCCGATCAATGGCTCACTGTAAGAAACAACAGGAGTAGTTCGAGATTCTGTTATAGCTTCAGCCGTCAGTCTGCCGTTGGTTATTATTAAACAGATAACATATCTCACAGCAGTGTTTGCAATATCAAAAGCAGTTTAACTGAGATGATAAAAGGGAAATATTTATGATTTCTCTGTCAATATTGTTAGTTAGAAAGCAGTGGCAGTGGTCTCTGGATAATTAACCAGCGGGGGGGAAATGTATAAGTTTGCTGATGAATGTGGAAATGTCGGCATGCCAGCAACAAACATGTTTTGTTTACCTGGTGCTAATTGGATTTTGCCTTCATAAATAGAGAAGCCAGTTCCTTGGCAACCCATCAGGTTCTTGTAATCAAATTACAATGTCCCCAGCAGTGAAACGATATCTGATGTGCCAGACCTTTGGAACAAGAACTTAATAATGCTGCTCTGTAGCACGAGAATACTGTCTTATAGGTAGAATAGTGGGGAAACATCTATTTATATCTGCTACACATTTTTGTATTTTGTATTTTTGTGTTAAAATCTGTTCAATTATTTAAGCAAGAGTGAATCTGTAATTATTTCTGGTGGAAAGTGCAGTATATTCATCCCAGATACACCCAACGCAGTGGGATCACTTTGAGGATATTGCAGTTTTCCCTTCCATTTCGAAATCCATTACTCAAACTCAGTCTGCCAACTTCTCCCCAATCTATTCCATCAAGACGCACTCTCACAGTGTAATACAGGCACAAACGCCATCCCCCTGATCTCGCTTATGAACTAAGCAGAACATTCTGCCTTATCTTTCCATCCTCTTCTTGTATCTGCACATAACCCCTGTCAATCACATTTTCAAACCATCTGTTTAAGAAAAGCACCTGATAAAGTTCAACAGCTAGTGAAATGCTGCTCAAGTGAGAAAGCTAGTGAATATGTGTGACAGCACTGAGAGTGAGTGTCCAAGGCATCGTGCGGCTGGTGGGTGAAATGTGAAGGGCGAGAGGTGGGTGATCGTCGGCCGGTGTCTCCCAGCCTGTCTTAACCAGAACAGGTTAATGAGCTGAGGGCACCTGCCCTGCTCTCAGGGCCACTGCCTCTTCACCAGCTTCCACTTCGCCTCAAGCTGCTAACAATCCCAGAGGTCAACAGGCCAAATCCTCTCTGTGCTGTGCAATGTATTTATCCCATTAGGCATCTCCCCCAGTGCACTGTACGGTCGGTTCACTGTACACAAACTTTTTTAGCGCTCTCAGCATTTCTATTCCAGAGAGCGAGCGTAGAAGGCAGGTATTGAGATGATCCTCCTCATTAAGATAAGGCTGCCATTAAGTGTGTGGAGTTTTGTGCTTTACATTTACACACATGTGTGCTGCCCTTATTTGCATATGACTGATCCTTCACAGCACTTTACAAAAACACAACTACCAAAGCTCCTCTCAGAGCCACAGCTATCAACACTATATCAGTGAACAGACATTAACAATCATAAGAGCCACAGCTAAAGACCACAGTGAATGTTTTTTTTTGTCCAATGCAAAATTGCATTATACAGTGTTATATTAATGTTGTTGCACTATTTTATCTAGAGGCACTTCTAAACTTAATTATAAGCCAAGCCATTAATACAATATTTTCATATTATACGCAGGGTGAAGTTATAAACCTGGTGTGACTCAGCAGTCTGTCTAAGAAGAGTGACAGCTCTTACGCACGTGTATATATAGAAATGTATCAGTCAGTCATGTGGACATGCTACTCTTACTGATACTGACACTGATGCTGATGTTGATGCTTTTTTAGCAGCCTGTGTATCAGTAGTACATTCTCTGTCAACATGTCCAAAGCAAAGAACCAACAAAGCAATATAAAAAATTGAAATAAACATACCTGTTACTATGCCATAGTTGGGTGCTTCAAGAACAGCTCCATAGAACTGGATGATGTTTCTGTGGCTCAGAACACTAAGAATTTCAGCCTGTTAAAAAAGAAAATGAACTTATTCAAACAAATAAGTATGTTTTTATATAGGAATTGTAAATGGGTATTTGAGCTGGCTACCAGTAATAGGTGTCAGCTGGTGTGTCTGTGTATTCTTCCTTTACCCCCCCCACCACCTTGACAGAAGACATTGAACACAGTCCACATTTGGAAGTAGAGCTGATCATTTTATGAGCAGTGGGAAATATGTAAACGTCCAACGTGTGCTGCTGCAATTAAACTGCCATTTTACTGGAAGAATTTGAAAGCCCCCCAAAAACTGGTGCTCAAAGCAGGTCTGCATAAGTCTTGGCTGCATTTCAATGAACAAATCTTATCAAGACATGAATCAAGACATTTACAGTCATTTGTTACAAATTGTCACTCCTAAAATCTGAGCTGAGCTGAACACCCACAAAATAAGTATCATGGTTGGTTAGTGAAAACATGCAACACTTGGGTAGTGTCCAACTTAAGAAAGTTCTTTCCCATTATTAATTGAGCATTCTTTGTTTTTAAGAGATCAAATAACATATGTGATCTACACAATTGATAAGCATCAAGTACAGTTGAGTCCATAAATATTTGGACAGTGACACAATTGTCATCATTTTGCCTCTGTACACCACCACATTGGATTAGAAAGGAAACAATCTGGATGTTTTTAAGTGTAGACTTCTTCTTTAATTTGAGGGTAGTTACATCCAAATTGGGTGAACGATGTAGGAATTACACCCATTTTTATATGTGGTCCCCCCAATTTTAGGGACTCAAAAGTATTTGGACAAACTAACAAAATCATGCATAAAACTGTGAGTTTCAATACTTGGTTGCAAATCCTTTGCAGTCAATAACTGCCTGAAGTCTGGAACCCATAGACATCACCAGATGCTGGGTTTCTTCCCTGGTGATGCTCTGACAGGCCTGCACTGCAGCTGTCTTTAGTTCCTGCTTGTTCTTCGGGCGTTTTCCTTCAGTTTTGCCTTCAGCAAGTGAAATGCTGCTCAACTGGATTCAGGTCAGGTGATTGACTTGGTCATTGCAGAACATTCCACTTCTCGCCTTAAAAAAGTCTTGTGTTGCTTTCGCAGTATGCTTCAGGTCATTGTCCATCTGCACTGTGAAGCGCCGTCCAATGATTTTTGAAGCATTTGGCTGAATCTGAGCAGATAATATAGCCCTAAACACTTCAGAATTCATCCTGCTGCTTTTGTCAACAGTCACATCATCAATAAATACAAGGGAACCAGTTCCCTTGGCAGTCATACATGCCCATACCATAACACTACCTCCACCATGCTTCACAGATGAGGTGGTATGCTTTGGATCATAAACAGATCCTTCCCTTCTCCATTCTCTTCTCTTTCCATCATTCTGGTACAAGTTGATCTTTGTCTCATCTGTCCATAGGATGCTGTTCCAGAACGGTACAGGATTCTTTAGGTGTTTTTTGGCAAACTCTAATCTGGTCTTCCTGTTTCCTGTTTACATCTTGTGGTAAACCCTCTGTATTTACTCTGGTGACGTCTTCTCTTGATTGTTGACTTTGACACAGATACGCTTACCTCCTGGAGGGTGTTCTTGATCTGGCCAACTGTTGTGAAGGGGTTTTTCTTCACCAGGGAAATAATTCTTCTGTCATCCACCACAGTTTTTTTCTGTGGTCTTCCGGGCCTTTTGGTGTTGCTGAGCTCACCAGTGCATTTTTAAGAATGTACCAAATAGTTGATTTGGCCACACCTAATGTTTTTGCTATCTCTCTGATTGGTTTGTTTTGATTTCTAAAGGCAAAACGCCCCAAGAACAAGCAGGAACTAAAGACAGCTGCAGTGCAGGCCTGGCAGAGCATCAGCAGGGAAGAAACCCAGCATCTGGTGATGTCTATGGGTTCCAGACTTCAGGCAGTCATTGACTGCAAAGGATTTGCAACCAAGTATTGAAACTCACAGTTTTATGCATGATTTTGTTAGTTTGTCCAAATACTTTTGAGTCCCTAAAATTGGGGGGACCACATATAAAAATGGGTGTAATTCCTACATCGTTCACCCAATTTGGATGTAACTACCCTCAAATTAAAGAAGAAGTCTACACTTAAAGCACATCTTGATTGTTTACTTTCAAATCCCGTGTGGTGGCGTAGAGTCAAAATGATGACAATTCTGTCACTGTCCAAATATTTATGAACCTAACTGTATGTCTCAAACCAAGGCAACCATTGCCTGTAACATTCAAGAAGGAGTCAGGGAGGTGTCTTTTTAAAACTTTGAAACAATAAAACCATAATTTCAGAATAATTAACAGAACTCATGCTTTAATAGGGTTTAATTTGATTTAATTATGCAGTCATTTGTTTCTAAAGAAGACTGCTCTTATCGTATATGCATATCTTCACACAGACAGGAAAACCCTCACAAAGGAACAGCACAATCACTTCTGTGCATGGGGGTGTTTAATGACTTAACCACTGACGGGCACAAAAGTTACTATACCCGGCTTAATAGCAGAGCAATTAAAAAGGTTATTATACGTGGGATTTAAAAAACGTACATAACAAGCACAAGTAATTATATCTCCTACCTCATTTTCGATCTTCAGAAGCTTCTTCACAGCCACCTCTTTGTCCTGGGAGATCCACTTGGCTCGGTACACGCTTCCAAAGCTCCCGCCGCCACAGTTCTCATAAAAGAGGATGTCATCAAATTTGATTTGCACAAACGAGGCACTGAGAGACGACATCGCATAATGACCCTTGATACCAATTCAAGGTTCTGGAGGGCCAGAGAGAGAAGCAGCAGAGAGTAGGAGAGGGTTCTGTTAAGCATCAGCCCCTTTCCGGCTCATTCAAAAGCACGCAACAGAGTTTTAATTCTACCTCCAGCAGTCGTGCTCAACAGAAGACAAGCAAGCACTGTCAGAAGCACAGCAAACACTGCTTGCATTTGTTTACAGAAGAGCCACAATACTTACAGCGCCTGTGCACCTTTTTTCCTAGTATCTCACACAGACATTGGCAAGTTCCCGGCAGAGCTGTACTGCAACACTGTGGATTTGAGCCTTTGATTTACAGTAACAGCAACCCACTCCAAGACTCCCTATGAATCACTAGGACCTGTGCTCTTGCTCTCTGACAAATGAGCAGTTGGGACTACGCTGTGAGCTTGTATAAGGCTTCTGGAATCCGAAGCATGCATTCTCTCTGTGCTGTGATCACTTTGCGGAAAATATACATGGCTGAAGCGACCGAATATTCTGGCACATTTTGGATTAGGTGTATAATGACAGGACAGACATAAAATAATAAAATAAAATAAAAAAGCATACGTCAATCCTTCCACCAGCTAACAGTTAGAAATTCAACATTTTAATATTAAGGAGCAGGATTACAGCAACAAGTAGCCTAACTGAACTTGAAGAGTTGCTAATGTAAGAAATCCGACTCCTTATGATACAAATAGGGGTTGATATGTAATACAATTTGGGTCAATAAAATAAAAACCTACTAAATAATTTATTATGTCTGATATTAAACATTTCAATTCTTAAATTGTAATGGTACTCTTTTGTTTGTTCATAATCATTCTTTTTAAAACAATACTTCTGGAAATCAGGTGTAATTGCATCATGCAATCTACCAAATGTAAGAGTTATTGCTTTGCAGTAATGACCTTTAAGAGGCTGTTAGCTGCAATTCAAGTGGGATTGTCGTCCGACAGCAGGAAATATTTCTATTGTCACAGAAGAACCCAGTGCGCTCGTGAGGCCTGCTGCTATTAATTTTATATTTAGCACCGTACTGCCCTTTTTCTGTATATGAACTTTTAAACCGTTTCCATTGCTACTCAAAATGCCACGATCACTTGGATATTGGGGAACTCCTTCACACTTACCAAGTAAACAACAAAACCCCAGCAGAACTATTGCCTTTACTGTGACAAAGTAAAACTAATTAAAACATACTGCAACCATACTGTATTATTTCCATAAAGACTTCACAATACATATTTTTTCTGAAGCAGATTGGACTGCATGATTTAAAATACAAAGTGCTTTCAAGTCTAAAACATGCACAATTGACACTTTATATTCTTCTCGCTCACCTTCCTTTCAGCTGCTAATGCCCAGTTCCAAACTCACATCCTTATTACATCCTACAGACATGAGAATGACTAATTACAATCTCAGCGTCTGCCTGTTACCTAATCAGCACCAGCTGCCCAGTACTTGCACCAGGTAACAGCTCAGGAGCAAATTGCAAATCAGCCGTAGACATTTTACCATGAAAACTAATAAGGGTTCATCAACCATGACTTGGCATGACCACAAGTCCAAACCAGTTCCTTCCCAAGAGCACAGAGTGATGACACAGAGGTGAAATAACACTTTTATAGAGTTGTTTGTTCCATCTCAACAAGACAACTATGAGCATTGCAATGTTACAAAATACAATACAGCCTATTAAACACAAACATCACTAACACCAATGTCTTCCCTGAATGCACATACTGTACATGAAAAGCATAAAGATAAAAAGTATTCATAAATCCACATCACTTCTATCCTGGTGTTACTTTTCCTCCAACAGATGGTTAACTTATTCTACAATGTTAAGCTTCAAAATGGATACCGTTTTGATTTGATTTGACCAAACTCTTGATTGCCTACATGGTCAATGCATCATGCCTACAACATCTGTCAGTCCTATGTCCAGGGTTGGCCCAGATTTATGAAAGGTTTTACACAAATTCGCAATTACTGACACTTTTTCTAAAAATACAACTGATGCCATACTATTAAAGCATATTTAATTAAACAGTTGGAACTGACATATGAGTGCTATATTCATTTTCATTAGATTTTATTCAGTTTCAGTGTCAGTCACTGAGTTATTTTTTCACCACATAATCTGGGGTCCAGGGGCACCTGTGAACTGCTGGTGTTTTACAACCTATCCACTCCCACTGCAAAGGGCCCGCGACGTGCCTGCTCAGTGAAGCAAGGCGCTATATATTAGTGATATGTGAAAGGCGCTATATATTAGTGATATATGACGTTTCTGCTGTACTGGGCTAAGGAGAAGTGGATGACAAGCTCTGGGCTCGTCACATGGTTTACAGACATGTCAAAAACTAAAAACAGATCAGCCTAGATACATAAGCGTGACTCTTTTCTCTTTCTTGTCATGTCACCTGTCAAACCGAAACTGACAGCACGTCGTGGGGTCATTAATGTCAAAACGCAGTTTAAAATGACACTCCGGACCCACTGTCTCTGTGAAAAAGTAAATTCGACACCATTTTTATTATTATTTCTATCTTGTCGTGCTTGCTTTTTCTGCAGAAGTTAAATACAATGTGGTCTCGACCTACATGTTCAAAGAAGCGGTGGCTGCCCTGAGCACATTGCTTCACATTCCCGTCTGCACGATGAGGCTACCGAGCTCACGACTTCTCCATTCAGCCCATATCCCTGCAATAACGACCAGTACTACAGACAAGCCGGTTTCAATGCTCACAGCAAACACTGTCCAGTATTGTCCCATACATACCTGTGCTTGCTGGTGTTTTACAAGTCTCCAAAACTGTATAAAGCCACCATAAAACGCGGAAATCAACTTTGCATAAGCGATGACGCCAGTGTCTGCTCCTGTGTGATTTCTCGTCTTGCCTAACTTCCTATAAGGAATGGACAGCCTCAGCATTGAGCAGTCAGACAACAGCGCCCCCTATCGCGGAGAGAGGGGAAACACACACAGAGGGGGAACACCCAGCTGTAGAGATCTGGGCCATAGTTCACCTAATATAACAAGCACACATAATTAAAAATCAGATAATCAGAGTATACCCGTGTGTGTAACTAAAGAGGCTTGATCTCTCTTGTTGTTAGTTTTTATTTAGTTGGGCATTTGGTGTTTACAAGGACTTATAGGTAAATTGTATTCATTTTTTACTATTTGTATGCAATGTCCCCTTTTAATCTTCTTTCAGTTAATCATTAATTTGACTCCTTTTTTTGATGTTCTCCTTTAGTAAAGCTTAAGTACATTTTCACCTTCACCCATTCTGGGAATGAAGCTAAATCCGGTTTCAAAAGCCAAGTCAAGGATGTTCTTTCTAGTAAAAGGAGTCACCACACAGATAAGTTAATGAGTCCTCGAGTGAGGCTAATTGGAAAGACCTCAGTTATTGTTTAACTGCTCCTGTGAACACAACGATTTACACACTGCTGACAGTTTCATAATTGAGAGTTGCAGGCGACAGCTCTTAAGATAAGGGCCCGACCTTAGGACATGTAACATACTGTGTAGGAAATATTTGTCCCACATCATAACTGCTGGAGACTATGCCACTTCTATCACATTATGGTTTACAGATATGACAACAACATGTTTAAGTTAAACTAATGTCTCAGCTCTGTGTGGATCATTATTACCTGTTTTGCACCATGCAGGTGAGAGGTGTGTATTGCCTTATATATATTATCTGTTAATGCTATCTCCTGCTGGTAGGAACTACCCGGTCATAAACACCTAAAAGTGGAGGTTATACAATTTCTAAGCTTACCTATTTCAAAAGCTATGTTGCAACATTCAAATGTTTGGCTTAATCATTGTTGCCATGGTTTATTTTGTAATAAAAGGTATCAGCATTTACTGTTATAAATAAACACATTTATACATTGTGAGAGGCAAAAGGAGTTAACAGATGAAGAAGGGCTATCACTCGAAATTGTTTAAACTTTTTTTTTACCAGTCTATAAATAGCAGCAGTAGTTTGTTAAGTAATGTATTTTATTAATGTATTAAGTATTTGTCATGTATTTAAACCTAGTAATCATTTAGTACCTAGTGATACTGGCTCTGGTTGGAAAGCCAGAGGATAAGGGGTATATGTCTGGGGTTAGTAGGCCAGCTTCACTCAACAGGGAGAGTCAGAAAATGAGAACAGGATGTGACCAGAACAGGGCTATCCAACAAGAAGAACAATAATGATAAAGTCGGCCATGGTTTCAAGTCATGAAAGATGGTCAACTGGAAGTCAACTGTCTTTGCTACCTTGACGGAAACAGTTAAAAAGTTTGCTGATTAAGGTTTCTTTTTATGCTCTGACATTGTCTGAAAAAATATATTATGTATTTGTTCTCATTCTGGAGCTCAGTTTTGGATGATTTATACATTTGCCAATGCTCTTCTCTCTACCAGAATATTTCAAACTGACTGGCAATGCAGGTTGAATTACACTGGCCTCTGATTCCCAGTCTTTTTGCTGCACTCAATTTGCAGTAGATGTGTATTTTTGATTTTGATATGAAACCCCCTCCTCCTCATCCTCCAATAATAATTAGTAAGGCAGCAGATCAGTTTTAAGTGTCCGGCCTTACAGGACTATGAGCTATGCAACCCATTCTGATCGTCAATGATTAATATATTATGCATATGTCATCCTTGAAGCAGTAGAAGTATGGCTTTTAGCATAAAGTGGGAGTAAATTTATATATCTGAAATTACATTTGAGAAATGCAAACGTTAGTTTTTTGATTAATGCTAAATTCGTTTTGTGACTAGTTGCCAAAATCAATTACTGTCTTTAACGAGAAGTATTTGAATGTATTTCTATAGACGTGATTATAGTAGCAATTAAAATCCAGCACTACATATATAAGCGCAACAAACCCACTACACCAAAAGACTCCCAACGTGGGAGGTTTAAACACTCTGTATGGATATATATCATGTTATGATCACATTTGCTACATTTATATATTAAAATATATACCCACACGTATTTAATGGCAATTTGCATTCCTTTCAGGTTAAAAATAATACTGCAAAACAGGGCAATGGTGATGCCTCATAATGAACAAGGAACCTATTTTGAGCAAATACATTTATTAGGTATATATTATTTACAGGATACACATACAGTACAAAGCTTTAACACAATAGATACCTCACAGCTTCTCTACAGAGGGGGTGCAGTCTGTTTTTGTGCTCCTTTAAAACAATCAATTTGCATGCTGATGTCAAACTGAATACTTCTGGCACCATATCTATAATTTAATGATCACAGAAAAACAGAAAGATCTATAAATGTCTATTTACAAAGCAAAGCAAGCTTAGTGCTGAACTTTTTTTAATGTTGTTATCCATTTAAAAAAATAAAAAGCTTTCTTCTGTCATAAGTGAATGGATAGCACATAAACTACATTTTAATGCCCGTAAAATCATGTACAACAAAATATGACATAAATATATGGTAAAAACAAAATTTGAATAAAATATCCTGTTAATTCAAGGCCTGCGTTCTTATTCCAGTTAAAGGGGAAACGGCTAAATGTGTTTTTATACATTACTGTTTATGAGCATTCTTAGAGGCTACACATTTTTGGGAATTCCTGGAGCTTCACCATCATTTACTTTCTATACAGGACACACATCATGGAATCTTCTAATGGAAACTTGGCAGGTTCAGATAGTTTGCTAGTTTGCCTTATCATAAGAGTATGCAAGGGAAACATGGTTGATAGGTCACATCATATAGGTGGATTTCCAAACCAAAGCAAATTGCTATAATTTCCTGACCTGAATACATACTAAAGACGGAGCACATTTACAGCAAACGCACTTTGACAGGAACTCGGTATTGAAGCAGCAGTTTAAGGGATTTCAAGTAGGAGTTTTCTTTTAAAAAGGAAACAACGTCCTCCTCCCAAAAAAACCCAAACTGACATTAGATGATGCAAACCCTAAAGGTAGGGACTGGACATGAGGTCTTCAGACTTAGAGCTTTTTTTTTTTTTTTGTCTTTCTAAGAGAGCCGCAATGAGGGTCTCCGTGGTACGTAAGATAAATACCAAGCATGGTTATGTTTTGGCAGAAAAGTAGCAGCATGAACACTGTCATCAACCAACTGCTGTGCCACCAAGTCCACAGACTGGTTTTGTTTAGGCCCTCCGAGGCTCCAGTCTGTGGGAGAGCTGGGATAAAGTCCTCTGGTTGTCAATCACATTCAGCTGTCGCACGTAGCTCCGTACTTCCTGGTGATTCTTAATAGCAACTGATGCATCTGGATCTGAGAAAGGGATGAGAAACACAATCCCATGAAAGTAAAATGTATCAAAAAGAACCAGACATTGGTTTCTAAATCAGTCATTCACAATCCCTGAAGTTGGAGTCTGGGTATCATTACTGCAGAAATCAGCATGTCGATGAGCTGTGGATAAGGATCCACTTAACTCGCCACATTCTGCAGCTTAACAGACGACGCCACCTACTGAGGAATCATGTAATCTTCGCAATAATCAGATCGCTGAAGTGATCTTAAGTACAGGGTGAATTACAACCACAGTTCTTGAAATAGAATTTACTAATGTATCGATCGAATCACAACGAGCTCAAATCATGCAATCAAAATCCCTTGAGGAGACCATTTTGGCGATAAATAATTCAGTTAGAATAGTCCCCGCCTGCTATGATGTCATTATGCCTAAATAAGCAATACATTTAAAAAGTGCAAAACAGAATTGAAAGGCTTATCTGAGGTCAGGTGGTTTTGACAGTGACTCACTGAATGGTTGACTTCGGCAGTATCTGACTATCCTCACGGTGTTGGCAATCATACGCTGAAAAATAAACCCATCAGTGAATTAAAAACAACAAGAACAACAACAACATCATAATGTTGTTTGATTACTGTTTAAGTGAGATTTACATGTACTGTGTGGTGACCGTATGACAAACTTACCATTTTTTCAAAATTGACCAGACTGTCTATAAAGGTCTTGTTGCCCTCATGGGTAAAAGTCATATCTAAAAACAACAAAAACAATCTTTTAGGCACTAAACCACAGGCTGTGCATGTTTATACATCATCTGTTTCATATTGGTTTCTGTCTGAATGTCAATCTGTGACAATCTACTTTTCTTGCAATATTAAATATGCAATATTTTATGGAACTGTTTCAAGACTAGTGCTTGTTATTATCCCTGTGTAGTCTATGTCCTGAAATGTACATTTATTTATTGATTTATTTCTTAGCTGATGCCCTTATCCAGGAATATATTATCCAGTTTTTTTTTAGCTACAACTGATTCCAAACAGCTCGATTCCTGCATCTAAAAACCTGTACAGACCAGCCTGTTCAATCCAGCCGGTACAAACCAGTCGGTACAAAGCAGCGGTGTTTCAAGGCAAATGCTACAGTTTCTGTTTGAATTAGGGTTGCGTGCAGAGCTGGAGCCAGGATTTAGAGATGTAATGCTCCAAGAAGTATAAGTACTACAGAAGAGTTTAAGGAGAAGGAATTAGTAATTAGAATTAGGAACTTCAGTATTTTCCATTTCCTTCCCCAAAGGAATAGTTCTCAGAATATTCAAGTGTACACCCTGGTGACAGTGGTGATTTGGTAGTGTTAGCTTTCAGTGACACTTAAAATAATCTTACCTTTGATGAGTAAAGGCATGAAGGGGATAATGGGAGGGTCTAGTTTGGCCACAGTCAGCCTGTATGCTCTGTGGTTCCTGGATGGATCCTGGGAAGACAAATAGTAGTGATGACATCATAGTGATGACATCATTAACTGATGAACACCTGCCGGAGATGCCGATAGATTTCACCGATGGCGTGCCAATAGCTTAATAACAGCCATCTCCAAACTAAATGTTTACATTAGACTCCATAGTGGCATTTTATTATTTTATTTTTGGTATTCTTTGAACCATCCTAATATTCGCCAAATAAAGGATGGACACATTTCATTCACACAGCATATTCTTCATTATAAGTTTTTGTTTTGTTAGTTATGATCCCTATTATGTGTAACTAAAATGAGAATGGCTGTCAATTCATGGCACACGTAGCCTACATATGTTTAATTTGCAGCAGGACTTTGAAAAAAACACAAATACTATGTAATTGTTTTCTGATGAATTACTTAAAAGAAAACATAATTAAAATGTAATTTACATCAGTTACAATTTCTCCCCATCACTGATGTTCTTTTCAAGAGAACAGTACATTAAATCATGGGGGAAAAAAATTAAACATGAGGGAACATGCAGTATTTTAAACTTACCATTAAGCTTTCAAATTCTGCATAGAACTTTTTAAACTTGCTTGGAAGTTTCTGCAAATACAAACAAGAAATAAAAACATTAAAAAAGAAACTGAGACAGGCTGCTGAACTCTGATGAAGGTACAGCACCCACCTCCCAGGTCTGACTGAGACGACTGACTGCTGGGTTGCTGAGCCCCATGATGATGGCGAAGAAGGAGTTCAGGTTTTTATATTCCTTGCAGCTGGAAGAATGAAACAAATTAGCCCATCTCACTGCCAATAGACAGGTGATTGACATGCATTGCATAATTCTACACTTACACCAAAGCTGGGTAATAAAATGGAGAAGAAGCAGCCAAGCCAATGCACCGAGAGAATCTGAATTAACGTGCAGCCAAAACAAATTGTCCCGTGGCATTTGTTTAGAGCATTAACACATGAATGAATGCATCTATTTACATAACATGCATTATTTAAAAACAAGTACACCCAGAGGCACTCGTACTTTCGTTTATTCTCTGGTTGTGTAATTCTTTGTGGATCGCAACACAATACAAAGTGTGCAAAGAAATGTCAGCTAATCAAAGGCATGTTCACTTCATTTAATCAGAAGACTGTTAAATAAACCAGGAAATGCACACACGAAACCCAATCGCTTCAACAGCGCCAACTTACTGAGCAGCTATCTTTATAAACTTCTTCAGCAGCTGAACGCGCTTGCTAAGCTGGGAGCACAGACAGATCTCCGTGACCACCCAGAGCTGCAGCTCATTAAACCTCCTCAGGAACAGGTCTAAGTTGGCCGTCGTCTTCTTGAAATTGTGTCTCCCAAATGTGTGGTATATCAGCTCATGCTGTGGAATAATACATGTAAATACATTATTAGGATTAAACTAGAAAAATGTGAGAAGAAGCTTGACAACAAAGAAAAACAGATGCTCTGAGCAGTGAAAATGAAAAAAAGGCATTTAATATGCCTAAAAGATATAAACTAGAAATTAATAATTCAGTAGTCTTTCTGGAGTTCTCTTTGGGATACTAAGGGATATGATTGAACAACAAACAAAAAAGACGCTTGCAGGTGTTGAAGAGATATATGACATATATATAGACATATATGACAAACAGCCAATGGTCCCTATGCGCAGTAGTTTCACCGCACCTCATGCACACAGTTGAAGAGCTCCCAGTCGTGAATGGTCATCTGGTAAGCCAGGTCTTTGGAACTCATGAGCTCAAAGGTTCCAATGGATCCCGTTGACGGGCCTTCCTGTTCTGGAAGCGGAGTCTGTATGGAATGAGAAGAAGAATCGAAACGACATGCAGGAAGAAATGCATTATGTCACTAAAGCTTGAAGGTTGCCATCAAAATATGTGGGAGGTCATAATAAATTTAAATTGATTGTGAATCATAATTAGTTCCAATGGGGATATTGACAGTGAAAGAATTAGCTTGGCGCTTAAACTCAAGTACGATTGGTCTATATCACACATTCATATCTTCACCAATACCACAGATGCACCAGAAATGCATGAGCGATTATTGGTATGTTTGGTAATTAGATGTTTTTTGCTTTGAGTATATATTTGTGCTTTGTGTATGATTTGAGGGCTGCTTCCTGTCAGGCAGATACACACCAGTGAATCAAACTGGTCTCTTGGGCAAACGAACAGACGGCCATTGATACTGAGGGTCGAAAATACTGAAATGTCGTTGGGTTTCAGCACTGCTTTGTCTGTACATGAGAGAGAAAAAAACACAAGACACTATAAAGTGTACAATACTATCAATCCTAGATTTACCATCAAACACCTTTTTGTTTTTACATTTTAACACCTGTGTACTTGTCTTTTGTTTTAAAGACCTCAAAGCTTCAAATAACTAACCATGTGTAAAAAAAACTAAAAATGAAAGCCAGAAATATAAAGTGCTAGAGTATTAGTGTACTCTGGCAGAAGGAATGGAATTTGTTTTACAAGTAAATGTACACGAAAGCCCCAGTAGGGGATCCGGGTATTTTATAAGCTGTGGCAAGTATAGCAGTGCAGTGCAGGTGTCTACACAGCGGGACGCTCCTATTTCAAAAGCTTCACCTATTCTTTAAAGTGCAAGCTAATTAAATCCTCCAAAACAACAAAAAGGGGAGTGACTTTCCTACAATTAAATGAAATTCTACTGCTTTCACAAAAATACAATACCTACTTCAATATGTACTTAAAAAGAAAGAAGGAATCAGTGCAAAAAACAACACAAGCTGCTTCTCACACAGAATGATTTTGGTTAAGCTGCCGTGTAACTGCAGACTGGCTCACCTCCCGCAGAACTGAGGTGGACCAGGATGAGGTCATCCCCCGAGCCCAGCTTGTCTGTCACCGCGCTGATGACCTCTCGGACAGAGGCAGACACTGGCACACGGATGGTGCTGTAGGTGTGATCGGCGCAGTACACTTTAAACAGAACTGGAGACACAGCAACCACGGGTCAGTTGTATCGCACACGGATCAGAAAAGTGCAAGATGCATAAGCTAGGGTTAGGACTATGGCTGACACACAAGGTGAGATATGGGACACACAGTAAGAGTGAGGTTGAGGGTAGTACTCTCTGGCTAAGGTTAGAGATGGGGGTAGCACTTGGGTAGGCTCACTGCTGCTTTAAAATTGAGTAACTGCAATTGCTATATAATTGTGGACTATGACATTTGGAGAGATGTTTGAAAGCAATTGGTTTGTACCTGCTGTAGTGATCCATTTCTAAAATATACTCACTTTCATCATTACTCTTAATTGACTGTCTCTTCTGAAGCCTCTCATCGCCGATGCTGAACTGGCGCAGCAGAACTTTGTGCTGAAACAGAACAGACTTTTGTTAAAACCTGACAGATTTGAAGTGATCTTCACACACACACACACACACACACACACAAATCTTCAAAGCTCTAATCTCAATTAAGTCCCAGTGTGTTCAGAGACTTCAAGAGCAGTGTGTGTGTGTGTGTGTGTTATTGTGCATCGGTCCAGTATTGTGCACTCATAAAATGTTCACAGAAATGTGTCAGCTAGGAAACGCAGACATACTCAGTGAAGTAGTCCGACAGAACTAGGAAAGGAAGATAGTCTTGAGAGTTATACAATCAATCAATCAAACATTTATATAGTACCTCATGAAAATAAAACATCTCAAATGTGCATGTGACTTTATGGTCCACATCAGCCCCTGTATTAATAACCTAACTGGCTTTGATGTTTTCATAGTGGCCCCTCTCAGATGCACATACAGTGAGGGAAAAAAGTATTTGATCCCCTGCTGATTTTGTACGTTTTCCCACTGACAAAGAAATGATCAGTCTATAATTTTAATGGAAGGTGTATTTTAACAGTGAGAGACAGAATAACAACAAAAAAATCCAGAAAAACGCATTTCAAAAGAGTTATAAATTGATTTGCATATTAATGAGGGAAATAAGTATTTGATCCCCTATCAATCAGCAAGATTTCTGGCTCCCACGTGTCTTTTATACAGGTAACGAGCTGAGATTAGGAGCACTCTCTTAAAGGGAGTGCTCCTAATCTCAGCTCGTTACCTGTATAAAAGACACCTGTCCACAGAAGCAATCAATCAATCAGATTCCAAACTCTCCACCATGGCCAAGACCAAAGAGCTGTCCAAGGATGTCAGGGACAAGATTGTAGACCTACACAAGGCTGGAATGGGCTACAAGACCATCGCCAAGCAGCTTGGTGAGAAGGTGACACACAGTTGGTGCGATTATTCGCAAATGGAAGAAACACAAAATAACTGTCAGTCTCCCTCTGTCTGGGGCTCCATGCAAGATCTCACCTCGTGGAGTTTCAATGATCATGAGAACGGTGAGGAATCAGCCCAGAACTACACAGGAGGATCTTGTTCATGATCTCAAGGCAGCTGGGACCATAGTCACCAAGTAAACAATGGTAACACACTACGCCGTGAAGGACTGAAATCCTGCAGCGCTCGCAAGGTCCTCCTGCTCAAGAAAGCACATGTACAGGCCTGTCTGAAGTTTGCCAACATCTGAATGATTCAGAGGAGAACTGGGTGAAAGTGTTGTGGTCAGATGAGACCAAAATCAAGCTCTTTGGCATCAACTCAACTCGCCATGTTTGGAGGAGGAGGAATGACCCCAAGAACACCATCCCCACCGTCAAACATGGAGGTGGAAACATTATGCATCAAAGGGACGATGGACGGGGCCATGTACCGTCAAATCTTGGGTGAGAACCTCCTTCCTTCAGCCAGGGCATTGAAAATGGGTCGTGGATGGGTATTCCAGCATGACAATAACCCAAAACACACAGCCAAGGCAACAAAGGAGTGGCTCAAGAAGAAGCACATTAAGGTCCTGGAGTGGCCTAGCCAGTCTCCAGACCTTAATCCCATAGAAAATCTGTGGAGGGAGCTGAAGGTTCGAGTTGCCAAACGTCAGCCTCGAAACCTTAATGACTTGGAGAGGATCTGCAAAGAGGAGTGGGACAAAATCCCTCCTGAGATGTGTGCAAACCTGGTGGCCAACTACAAGAAACGTCTGACCTCTGTGATTGCCAACAAGGGTTTTGCCATGAAGTACTAATTCGAAGGGGTCAAATACTTATTTCCCTCATTAACATGCAAATCAATGTATAACTTTTTTGAAATGTGTTTTTTTCTGGATTTTTTTGTTGTTATTCTGTCTCTCACTGTTAAAATACACCTACCATTAAAATTACAGACTGATCATTTCTTTGTCAGTGGGCAAACGTACAAAATCAGCAGGGGCTCAAATACTTTTTTCCCTCACTGTAACTGAGTAACATGTCCATAAGCATCAACATTTTAATTTGATTTAAATGTTTCTGGGGCTGAATCAATTTATTTTGTAACCTGAATGAGAATTGAGGAAATTACTTTTGTCCCTTCACGCTGTATGAACACTGGTCTGTTTTTTTACTTTTTTTAAATAAAGTAGGTATAGAATCAAATACGAGCATTACCTTTTTTTGTGCAGATTTTGCTTCTTCTGAGCTACAGTAAAAAAGAAAATGTTAATATTCTTCCAAATGTTCTGTGACAAATTTGCCTTAAAGATGGAAATACATTCAATACTTAATATATATACTTCTGTTTGACGATCTTTTCCAATTCGGGTAGCTGTTCCTTTAAAGCAGGGATGACTCTGGAATCATCGGACACAGACACATAGAACTCCTGAAAACCACAGCACAGTTCATAGGTATAAATGTGGAAAAGTACTACACAAACAAGACTAAGAAACACGTGCGAGGAAATGAATATTTAAATAACATTAATTTGATTAATATTTTAACATGATTTTGCAAAGTGTGTTTTGAAAGGCTCTGCACATTATCTCTCAAGTTTCATCAAGAAAAGTCCATTACACAAGATTGCCTGGAGATATAAAAGCTCTAGTTAGCATAATAATTGCATAATGTATACAATAACATCCAAATGTATTTGGAGGAAGTCTAAATAAATGTTGATTTAGCAAAGAAAATACAGTCATGTTTCTTTAAAAGAGTAAAAGATTACTATCAATATTGTATGCATCAGAAGCATATCTGTCAAACGTAGCAGCATATACAGTTAGGTCCATAAATATTTGGACAGTGACACAATTGTCATCATTTTGGCTCTGTACGCCACCACAATGGATTTGAAAGGAACCAATCAACATTTGCTATAAGTGTAGACTTCATCTTTAATTTGAGGGTAGTTACATCCAAATTGGGTGAACGGTGTAGGAATTACAACTATTTTTATATGTGGTCCCCCAATTTTAGGGACTCAAAAGTAATTGGACAAACTAACATAATCATTAATTAAATTGTGAGTTTCAAGACTTGGTTGCAAATCCTTTGCAGTCAATGACTGCCTGAGGACTAGAACCCATAGACATCACCAGATGCTGGGTTTCTTCCCTGGTGATGCTCTGCCAGGCCTGGACTGCAGCTGTCTTTAGTTCCTGCTTGTTCTTGGGGGTATTTTGCCTTCAGGTTTGCCTTCAGCAAGTGAAATGCATGCTCAATTGGATTCAATTGGGCTTACCAATGGTTTACATCTTGTGGTAAACCCTCTGTATTTACTCTGGTGAAGTCTTCTTTTGATTGTTGACAGATATGCCTACCTCCTCAAGGATGTTCTTGATCTGGCCAACTGTTGTGAAGGGTTTTTTCATCACCAGGGAAATAATTATTGTGTCATCCACCACAGTTGTTTTCCATGGTCTTCTAGACCTTTTGGTGTTCCTGAGCTCACCAGTGTATTCTTTCTTTTAAGAATGTACCAATTAGTTGATTTGGCCTCACCTAGTATTTTTGCTATCTTTCTGATTGGTTTGTTTTGATTTCTAAGGCAAAACTGAAGGCAAAACACCCCAAGAACAAGCAGGAACTAAAGACAGCTGCAGTGCAGGCCTGGCAGAGCATCAGCTGGTGATGTCTATGGGTTCCAGACTTCAGGCAGTCATTGACTGCAAAGGATTTGCAACCAAGTCTTGAAACTCACAATTAATGATTATGTTAGTTTGTCCAATTATTTTTAAGTCCCTATAATTGGGGGGAACGCATATAAAAATGTGTAATTCCTACACCGTTCACCCAGTTTGGATGTAACTACCCTCAGATTAAAGATGAAAGTCTACACTTATAGCACATCTTGATTGTTTCCTTTCAAATCCATTGTGGTGGTGTACAGAGCCAAAACGATGACAATTGTGTCACTGTCCAAATATTTATGGCCCTAACTATTTCTAAACACACCAAATCAAATGTATTCAGACATAGGCAAAACATATTTGGCTTTGATTACTTAAATTGGCACCAAATATACAGTGGTGATGGATGGCGAGTGAGAGACGGACCTCCAGGAAGGCCACGGAGGCATCTTCCTCCTGCAGATGGTCTCCGTACACAGAGGCCCACTGAAGCACCAGGCGGATCACGCGCCTCTTGTTGTTGAGCGCGTAGTCCAGCTTCTCCTGCTCAGAGCCCTGCGAGGCCTGCGCGTGGAAAGTGCAGCGAGGTTAAGGAAATAAGACCACCTGACACCTGACACACAGGGCACCTCTGGGAAGGACTGCCCTCAGAGAGACGCATGGGTCACTGTAAAATACAGGGACCAGTGAAGGATCTGCAACTCTAACCATCTGAAATATTTCCATCAATATACCAAAGATAGTCTTCCGAATAACGACAGAGCTTAGAGATGGAAACATTTTGGGGAATGTGCATGCATAGTTTCATTATATATTTTTGTAAATTTTATATTTTAGAACAATTCGTAAATCAGCTGAATTCAATTAGCATTAATAACCCTGCTAGGTTGTGGCTTTCATGGTCTGATCATAGGTGACAAAGACCCCTATAATGGCTGGTGCTTTTCATGAGCTGCAGGGCTGTTTGACGTTACACTGCAAAGTTGCAAATGGTCTGTGGACAACTGATTCATGACAGATTCATGTCTGCTATTGAATCTGAATGGAGACACGAAAAAAGCCTCTCAGGAAATTGAATGTCAGCCTTCTCAGAAGAGCTACAGATGAAAAGTTTAGGCAAGGAAATTCGTATGAAGGACTCTGCTGAGTCTCTGTGTAATAGCATGGACAGTGACAGTTGCAGTGAAAGGATATTGGGCCATGAGCAATGGGCACAGCTGACTGTTGGGTATAAATACACAGTGCATCAACACAAAGTCATCGAGAGCAGGGTCTGTGGAAACAAAGAGAGATTCAGAATTAGGCTGATAGCTCAATATGTGTGAGGGAATCCAGCTAAAGTCAGTGATGATTTCACTCGGCTCCTCTAAGCTCATTGGATGCCAACGTAAGCAATAATGATCTTATAATTTCGGCACTCATTCTAGAGGGTAACCAGGGACTGAACACCGTGGCTGAGAATTAACAGGTTTAATGTACAATATCTGAAAAAATGTACTGACTAATTAAAGCAAAACATGAAATGATATCAGCTCTTTTGGTTTTTTTCGTACACAGAAATATATATATTTTTTCATGCCTCTCTCAAGTGATTAAACAGTCTTAAAACAGGAGAAGGGGGTGCTAGAGTCCCAATAGATGTTAGCACTGGCTTTTGCAGCTGTTTGGGATGTAGTATAGAGTGACAAGTAAGTTTCAATATTTCAAGATGCAGAAAACTGTGAATATATTTGTTTATTTAATTGTAATCATAATCAGGCCAACTCAAGAAACTGTCAATCATAAGCACAATTGTAAAACATTTGCAAAACATTATAGTTTAGTCTATGACATTAACCAGGCTTACTGCAAAGTTAATTAATGAGTGGACTAAGAAGAGAGTAACTCGTGTAAGATAAACCCTAAGAAATTAAATACAAAAATAAAAGAAGAAAATGCATCTCTCTGTGATACCTGATTCAATGAAATTTGAGTCCAGACGCATTGTCTCAAGGAAGTGCTCCAAGATCTTCTCTGGAGTCCCAGACATCACTGTGTACCTGCATGGGGGGATGAAGGATTAATCCCACAAGCTTCTCTAGAGTCTATGAAGGCAGTTTATATGATATTATCACCCAAACTAAGAAGTGAAATAACATAAGGGCCTTGAAAAACATTGTTTCATTGTTTAAATGAATAAACCACATTTCATTCTGTACATAGTAGCTACCTAATAAGCTCAGTAGGGTAGGACAGCAGCCCCACAGATACAACTGCTTAATGGGAGCTGACATTTTGAAAGTCAGTGCAACACCTACTACTTAGTTTTAACTGATGTGTCACTGAAAATGTACAAAGTCTTTCCTGGCTGGGATGTATAATAAACTGAGAGAAACCCAATTAGTACTTGCATCTTAGTACTGACATGCAATGACATAGTGTCCAGTCATTCTGAACATATTTGTTTAGATGCAAAGATTCAAGCTACACAAATTTCAAAAGAAGATAAAACAGTCACATTGAGAATCATTAGACGTGACACAACACAACCCTGGAGAGCAAAACTCCATGTTGTTAGGGAGAGCTCTTTTCAGCAGTTCAGTCATGAGAACAGACGTTTCATTTGCAAATCTCCACATTTTGGCCCAAAACCTACTGACTAAAGCCATTTGAAAAGTAGCAAAAGCAACAAGACCAAGTTCATCTCTAGGGTATGACTTTGGTACAAACCAAGTTTAATATCTGTAAATCTTCATTGGAGCTTTTAGTTTGAAATGCACGTTTGAAACACTGTAAAACATTTTCATTATGTACCGAGTTTGACTCTCACACTGAAATATTTTCTGAAACACTCCTTAATACCAGTCAGAGTCAAGAAAAGCTATAGGTGTTGCATAGCAGGGCTCTTGCTGTACATAAGTGCATTTTGACATCCCAAAGGCACTCATCATGTACTCTACACTTCCCAGCTACAATTGATTAAGCAGAAGCCCTGTCTGACCCGGCTGGCAGATTGGTTCTGACCTGCAGAGCACTAATGATCTCCCATAAGCCCTCCTCACGGGGAACTGACGATCATTACCATTAAAGTGACTCTTTAATAAAGCTGGCGAGGTAAATGAAAAGAGTTTCAATTAAGGCTTGACAATTTCTGCAGCCTCTCTATGGTCCCTGATTAATTTGCCCTTGGGTTCTTTATGACACCTTTCAGATACTGGCCCAGACACCCAGCGCTGGCTTGCCAGAAGTGGTGAAAAGACACTCGACTGTGGATCTTGACCAACAGCCACCACATGTCAGAATTTAAATAGTGCTTGTGCTTTAGAGCAGGAGTGTAATTCCCGTCTAACGTGTGTATTCCCCCTGCTATTCTCACAATGAACGCAGAGCAGAGAGGGGAGGCTTACTTGTAGTGTGATGGAGTGCTGCCATGGTTGGACATACGGCTGCTGGTGGGGATCTTCTCCAGCACCAGGACATCTTGCTCGTGCTCTTTCAGCCGGACTGTATTGGCCTCGACATCCTGCAGGAGTAAACATTACATTTTCCTTTTCCTTTTTCATTAATTTTTGAATTAAAATAATGTTAAAATAATGTACATTTTGGGAAGGACTATCGAAAACGCTCACATATAATAGTGTGCGAAGAAACAAACCCACGTGCTCACATGTTCAGAGGCACAGTAAACACACTCAGCATTACAGCTGTCCACACTGCTTTCGGGGGCAATACTGTAGTGGGGAGCTTTTTTTAGCTGTTTGATTGAAACTCTACGTCCCAGTGAAGAGATTGCAGGGGATTTGGAGAGGATGAGGAGACTTATATGAGAAGACCCTGATGGTCCACTCAGCTCAATTGTTGGTGTTGCTCATACAGATAAACATCACTCAGGTTTTCAGTAGGGGCAGTTGAGGGCTTAATGTCAAATCAAAGCCAAGGGAGACGTGTTGTCATGTGTTTGTCAGGGAATGTGTTGCTTAGTACAGAGGCGATCTACAAAGCACGAAAGCAAGAACAAATAACTGAATTTGTGTATCTTTTGATATACTGATTGAATACTTTGGCCTTTGTTCTTAAATTGTATAGAAATTCACTGTAATGACTCTTTTGTACCAGCAGAGGGGGACTAATCATAAATTCTATAAAGGACCTTTCGACTTGAGATGGATATATGTATGGTCACACCTGAATATCAAGGTGCATGTTATTTTCTGGAAGCTTCAAAATCACACCCAGTGATAAACCCTTCAAGACTAATCTTATGACAGCAACGTCTAATGTTTTAACTGCCAAATGTTACAGGGATATCTAATTGGCCCAAAGCATCATCCTCAATACATATACACTCACCTAAAGGATTATTAGGAACACCATACTAATACTGTGTTTGACCCCCTTTCGCCTTCAGAACTGCCTTAATTCTACGTGGCATTGATTCAACAAGGTGCTGAAAGCATTCTTTAGAAATGTTGGCCCATATTGATAGGATAGCATCTTGCAGTTGATGGAGATTTGTGGGATGCACATCCAGGGCACGAAGCTCCCGTTCCACCACATCCCAAAGATGCTCTATTGGGTTGAGATCTGGTGACTGTGGGGGCCAGTTTAGTACAGTGAACTCATTGTCATGTTCAAGAAACCAATTTGAAATGATTCGACCTTTGTGACATGGTGCATTATCCTGCTGGAAGTAGCCATCAGAGGATGGGTACATGGTGGTCATAAAGGGATGGACATGGTCAGAAACAATGCTCAGGTAGGCCGTGGCATTTAAACGATGCCCAATTGGCACTAAGGGGCCTAAAGTGTGCCAAGAAAACATACCCCACACCACTACACCACCACCACCAGCCTGCACAGTGGTAACAAGGCATGATGGATCCATGTTCTCATTCTGTTTACGCCAAATTCGGACTCTACCATCTGAATGTCTCAACAGAAATCGAGACTCATCAGACCAGGCAATATTTTTCCAGTCTTCAACTGTCCAATTTTGGTGAGCTTGTGCAAATTGTAGCCTCTTTTTCCTATTTGTAGTGGAGATGAGTGGTACCCGGTGGGGTCTTTTGCTGTTGTAGCCCATCCGCCTCAAGGTTGTACGTGTTGTGGCTTCACAAATGCTTTGCTGCTTACCTCGGTTGTAACGAGTGGTTATTTCAGTCAAAGTTGCTCTTCTATCAGCTTGAATCAGTCGGCCCATTCTCCTCTGACCTCTAGCATCAACAAGGCATTTTCGCCCACAGGACTGCCGCATACTGGATGTTTTTCCCTTTTCACACCATTCTTTGTAAACCCTAGAAATGGTTGTGTGTGAAAATCCCAGTAACTGAGCAGATTGTGAAATACTCAGACCGGCCCGTCTGGCACCAACAACCATGCCGCGCTCAAAATTGCTTAAATCACCTTTCTTTCCCATTCAGACATTCAGTTTGGAGTTCAGGAGATTGTCTTGACCAGGACCACACCCCTAAATGCATTGAAGCAACTGCCATGTGATTGGTTGGTTAGATAATTGCATTAATGAGAAATTGAACAGGTGTTCCTAATAATCCTTTAGGTGAGTGTATGTTGTATCTAAACCAGCTAACTTTGTTTTCAGTCTCCCTGTAATAATTTCTGCTCTCAAATCTGTCCACCTGATGTTGTGTAACATGTTTTACTACTGTATCTGATGCTCATACCCACAAACATGGAACAAATATCTTCAGAAAACATCTCACCCAGGTAATTGTATCATTAATGTAACAGTTGGGAGGATGCTGAATCCCAGAAGCACGTAAATAGAAGAAGCTTATCTGAACAAAAAATGAAGTGTTTGGTTGTAAAAAAACACAACAAAAAAAACAAAAACAGTTGAGTGGCATTCTCTGAGCGGGGAGAACAGATCGGTCTTCATGCCTCTAGCCCTTAGTAAATCTCTTATTTCCATTGTTGCAACAGATGAAGCGGGATTTTCTGGGAGCTTAATAAATCATGGCAGGGATTATTTACAGCAGGATACAGACATCCATGAAAATGTTCTAATTACGTCCTTATGCGAACCTAGAAGGAATTGCTGCCGACTTACCCGCAGAATCCTGTTAAAGTCCTCTTTATCCACCCTGAGAAAGTGACAGTTATCTTCGCGCAGCACAATGGACGCGGCTCTGGGAGCATCATTCACCAGAGCCAATTTCCCAAAGTCATCTCCTTCGTGCAGCGTGCACACAACACCCTGCAGAGGGACACCGAAAGAGGGTTGCATGGTGTAGGGACCAGGAAAGCTAAGTGCCCCATAGTGTTACTATATTCATCTTCACACTAAAGCCCTTGTAAGCAGGAGCATACAGATGCATATTGTGTTTTGATTTATTGCTTGGAAGCATCATGCAGAAAAAGATGTGTATGTCCCAATACAGGCCCAAACACACTTCTAATGCATGACTTGTCCCCTGTATTATTAATTCATTACTCAAACCTGACATGACAACATTCCATCCCTGCCACGGTTTCATTCAATTCCAAGTTATTAATAATGACTTTATCTTACTGCATGTCTAAAACAGCAGCCAGCAGGGCCATTAAATCCACAAAAATGGATACTGTAACATCCTAAGCATGTCACAATACACCCTTATCATAACATGCATGTGTTGCCTTCCCCATAGTGACTGGTACATAGAACGAAAAAAAAAAAAAAAGGATACCTCTTTACATTAAGGCAAACCATTAAGACATCTTTAATAATTTACATTGGAAGAGGCAAAAGTTTTGGTATTCAACATTATGCCGTATAAAATAAAATAAGTAACAAAAACTGCTTACTGTAAAAGCCTATGTATTATTCATAGATTTACAATACAAATCCCATTTAAATATTTTCTCCACATGTTCCCACTTAACACATTCCACCACTCCAAAGAAAAATGTGTTTTACTGAATAAACTATCTATTCACAGTGACATCCACAGCATACGCTAAACATGCCAAGACAAGGAAAGAAAGACTGTCGAGACAAACATACCTTGCCGTAGATCACTACGTTAACCGATCCCTTCAGAATGATATACCAGGATGTGCCTTCTTCTCCCTGATTAAACACTTAACATACAAAGTAAATTATGTTAATATTACCAGATTAATACAAAGAAATGTAAATTACAAGAATAATTAGGTCTTCATTATACCTATAAAAGCTTACCATATTCCCATGTCTTTGAAAAGGTATGGCACAAGATGCAAACGTATATCACAGAATGTGCTGTATTTTTCAGAAGAGCAATTGCGATTAAAATAATATAAGTGGAAGAATTCAAGATTCTGCAATTTCAAGATTTAAGATCTATAATGGTGTATGGAAAAAGTTTTATCCTCAAACAAATATGACTTTCTGAACTATATGATGGATCAAAACTGGCAGGCCATCACTAGATTACTTACATACTGTCCCAGCTTTAGCATGAGATTCGAAGATCAACACGCCAGCTAATTCTCTCTTGACCTACCAGGAGGAAATGGCACAATTAGCTGACCACATCATCACGGAGAAATCACATTAGTGCAATTTACAAGCATTTAATGTGAGTGAATCTGTACTTACTGTCGTGGAAAGATGAGATAAGGCCTTGATATGCAGAAGCTCCTCATATATGATCTCTAAATCATCTACAGTTCTCTGGCCGGGCCTGCAAAACAGCACATACTATCTGTCTAGGATAAACGATGTCTCTACATATCAACAAATACATGTACAAACAAATTGTTAGACAGGACTATTTATAATACATAATAATTAGTATTTTAAGTGATATAGTGCCTCAGAAAGTATGCAGTTTATTCAGGGCAGAACCTAAAACACTACTTTTTCTGTGAAGCTGGCTGTACTACTTGACCACTGAATGCCAATGATTTGATGGCCTCTGTGAAAGATTTTTTCATGCCACCAACATCATTTAATGTGTGTCCCTAAGCTCGGTACTAATTGTCATCAAGTTCTGATGACACAACCATTCTTTTGTCCTTCACAGTGACGGCGTCTGCAGAGTCACGACTCCCTGGGTCAGCAGTACGGGAGGCCCGCTGTGTTACTCACGGCTTCCTCAGGATCATCCTCATGTGGGCGTCCGGGCCGATCTGGGACAGGAGGAGGAGTGTGTCCTGCAACTCTTCGTCGCTCTCTTTCTTCTCCTCCTCCGTGGGCAGCGGGGCATCCTCTTGCTCATCGTCCAGGAACCGGTAAAACAGGTACTTGTCCTGGAAGTTGTGCTCCTGGTCCACTGCAGTCCAAACACACAAAACCCTGCCATTCAGTTTACAAACATCAATGATATACTTTACATTTGGGTCCAGCACTTTTATACTAATGTGTAAAGCAAGATTTCCATGGTTGTCACACACAACCACATTTCTGCACCAGATCAACATTTAACTCATAACAGGAAGTGTACATGCTGCTGTGTAATGATTGGTCGATTTCTCATTACCATGGTTGAGAACACCCTCCTCCAGCAGCACCTGCCACATCCCCACAGCCTGGGTGCGGGAGTGGACACATGGACTCTGCTGCATCAGCCAATCAACGAGCTCCGTCCCCATACAGCACTGCCTGCAAGAGACACACATACCGCTCAGCACAAACATCAAACTATCACAGTGGCTCTGCCCTGGCCCCTCTCAGGTGCACAGACATTGGATACTCGGCCTGCTGTTAGGTATGGAGGCCTTGGTCAAAGTATGGAAGTGTCCACGTCCAGCCACTTAAAGAACTAGGAAGATTAAGTAATATTATCTGATGCCTATCTGTTACTATATCACATATTCCAAGAATGTTCTTGCATAAGATTGGTTTTAATGCATTGGAATTATAAAGATAAAAAATTAAGTGTTCTTGTTTTTTACAGCAGTGTGCATAATATTCTGTCCGAGATTATCAGTTGCATAACTTAGTCATGGAGGATTCAATGAACAGCTCATTCTGCCATCACTAATGTAAACTAGAGGCTTTGTTTAACAATTACATGCCTTTTGGATAAATAGACAAGCTGTAGATTGAAGAAAATAATTCAAAAACAGCATTACCCAAAGTCTTACATAAAAACAAACCATCTAGAATTCAAACAATAGCATTCTCTTTCGATGCCTACCTGTAAGTCTTCAGATGGTACTTTCGGTCTCTGATCATGTGGGGAGCTCGAGAAAGGATTGAGTTGCGTACAATTTTTCCTGCCCTGAGGATCTTTTCTGATGGAACCTACAACACAGAAGAGGAGGGAAATGTCAAACTGTCGCTGTTTGTCTGTTGTTGTTTTTTGTTCCGCATACTGAAGCTGAAAAACTCCCTTTTCAAGAAAGAACTGCACACAGAAGCACACGCACATTATCCTTCAAATTCAAATTTCCCAATACCTGTGTAATGGATTTGGGATGGGGTTTGGCTTGGCTGTCATTGAGAGGTGTCTGAAAAATAAAACATTAATACAAACTGAAAAAAGGAACAAAAGGAACGCAAAAATGCAAAATGACAAATAAAGTGAAGTCAAATGAATGATGACATGAAATGGCCTTCAGTACCCCTGATATGAATGTGAAAAGGTTATCTGTTCCTCATTACTTAATTGACCAAACTCCTGCAATGATGTTCACACTTAAAAACAACTAAATCAAATTAAATATATGAATAAATAGTAAATTAATGTAAAATATATGAAAAACATGACAGGACAAGGTGCAAAATATATTAAAACAATATACAACTTTTCACAGCAATGTTATTCAGAATTTTGAAATGACCTAGGCCTATATCCTCCCTTAGAAACATGATCGTTCTTCTTCTATGCTGCTTTTCCCAATGTCTGAACTGTGTGCAACGATCTTCCGATACCTCCCTTTGCTGTGCTGCATCCGTGATGTTATACCAAAAACTCCACTCTCCTAAACCCATTCCACACAACTCAACAGAGAAGACAAATCTGATGAAAATGAATGGCATATCGCTTCCACCCGATTATTGCCGTGACCGCTGTGTGACCCGCGATTAACAGCTGCCTTTTTAGAATGGTGCCATGTGAAACTGCTATAAAGAGCAGGCATGTAATTATTTTCACTTATGTAATAAGTTAAATGTTTTATGCTTTAATTCACGCAGAGAGCAAAATGGATATGTTGTAAATTGATTGGTACATGCAGACGAGCAGTACCCCTCTCCTGTCAAATTGTGCCCTTCAGTTATCACATCAACTTCCTTGGGCTTTGAGCTTTGAAATGGTAATATGTGTCGCAGCTAAATTTAATTCAATCCAACTGGCTATTATATGTTAAATAATGTTCTCTGGAATTCAGAATTTGATCATGTATATGGTTTTGCTGTAGGTTATTAAAAAAAATCTGTGTTTCAAAACATTTCTAAATATATCAGTAAAATACATCTTTGCCAGTTTAAATATAAACACTGTGAAACCTGAGCACTTTTGCCTTTTTTAATGATAATTGAGTATGTGTTGTTTTGACCACTGTCGAGACAGTAGGCCTGAAACAGTCTGAAAGGTAAATTATGTCATATTGCAATGAACAGATAATGAACATGTTCTATTATATAGGCAGAATAATACCTGCATAAGGCAAAGGTTTTGAGATGAAAGACAGAGAAAAAGCAATTGCCTCTAATAATACATAATTTCCAATCCATTAGAAGACTACCTCCATGCATTCAGAGACATTCATACCTTTTCACTAAGCATGTACTCTAATCGTTTGTAAATTCGATGTCAGAGGCGTGGGATCATACTTCAATTGTTTTGTCTCTATTTTATAGATATCTCATACTTTTTGCCTTTTCATGAGTCTTATTATTCCTAGGAATAGTATAGTCACAGTTAAACAATATAGTTTGAAACTGTATCTTTTAAATAGCTTTTCAATAAAACAGCAGGCATTTTGCTATATTTGCCTTTTTTGTACTTCATTTGTATTGTCTTGAGAAATGATCCAGTTGAAACTTCAACAGCAGTCTCAACTGACATTGAATTAAATCAATGTCAATAATTTGTACTGATAATAATACTAATCATAGTGTTTAAAGCTACAAATATGTGTGTCATATATATATTTGACTGGGACACACCTGCAGTTTTAAAAATATCCACTGTTTAAGACCTAGCCACATGTTGGTCCCATTAAAGACATAATAAGTTTATTAAGCAACTGCCTGTCAATGTAGAACAAAACCAGCAGCCCTCAATATCTTGATGTGGAGATTTCTGTTTTTATTCATGTACACTGCATGTTAAATATGTACACAAAGAATCAACAAAGCCTAGCTAAAGCAAAACAAACTCTCTCCACCGTATTGCCTATGCAAACAATAATGTTTCATATATCAATCTGGTAGTTCATCAATGATAGAATGAAAGAGAGTGAGTCACCTCCTGAGGGAAAAGCCAATCTACCATTATAAAGTGGTTGTAATGGCCTACCTGCATGCTTTAAATGACTATCCCTTTTCTATCAAACTGACATTTCAGTGAAGAATCACTCGGCTTTGTATGATCAGTAGCTGTCAATGCATACTTAACTGTGCTGTTAATAATTCAGTACCCTCAAATACAAAATACATTCTTCAATACTGATAAAACATACGATATGTCGATAACTGTCAGTGATTGATTTGTGATTTTGATTAGCTTTGGCTGAGCTTTGTTTTTTGTTTAGTGCAAGTCAACTCTTGCGAACGGAGAGGTGATCAAACCTATAATTGTAGGAAAACTGAAGGACACAAAGTGGGAGGAAAGATGATAATTGAATCCTGATAGAGCTCTACAAGCAGATAATATCTGTCCATGTCACATGAATAATAAATGACACAGAAGTTAAATGAGATTCATTGATTTATCCACCAGTACAACTCTACAAAACACATTTTAAAGCACACCAATACAGACTTACTGGCCAAACACTATGTCTTACAATATAATAAGATATAATACAGCCTAACCTCAGATGAAGCATTTCACTACAATATATAGTTTAATTTATCTTATTGTGTGAAGCAATTGGGTCTTGATGCTGATCACAGACAGAACACAGTGAAGCAGGGCAGAGATTTGTTCAATAAAGAGAGACAACACTCTCATTCAAAAGCTGTGAAAATATTACAAAAAGAACGGTGCTATTATCGGGGTTATTCTTAGAGACTGTGTGCTTTGACAAGACTTGCCTATAAGTTAAATGTTTTAAAAACACCCAAAGCAACGTAGAGCATTATTAAATTATGTATTTTAGGCCTCTGATTCAGGATGGTGACAGATAATGTACGTAAAAGGGAAATCTGTTTGAGATACAGAAAGGTGGGACAGGATTTACTAAAAATGTAACAGAAACGGAAGAGCCACCAGTGTCTCTGTTTATATTTAGCAATGTTAAACAAACCTGCCTTTCTGTTTTTAGTTGTTTTAGGAAGTAAAAGACTGAAGTGGATGTTGACGTATTCGTCTACGTGTAAGCAAAGAAAGCACATTTTCCTGGCTAGCATTCTGCATTTCAGCATACGTGAGCACGGAAGGTTTTAATGCAACCCACTGAGCATGCTCAGACTTGAATATACAAGGGAAAAAAGCTCAACTGGTAAAGAGACAAACCAGGGGAAACAATGGGGGAAATCTATGGGTCAGGTCCAGGAAAAAAACTAAAATAACTATGGAAAACCCCGGTCAAAAAGTCTGCTCATGCTCCTGTTTTGGAATGAATAAGTAAATAATTATCATAATACCATAAATGTATCTTGAACAACAGACCTTATGATGGAGAGTGAATTATATATATATATATACACACACACACACACACACACACCGATCAGCCATAACATTATGACCACTGACAGGTGAAGTGAATAACACTGATAATCTCGTTATCATGGAGCCTGTCAGTGGGTGGGATATATTAGGCAGCAAGTGAACATTTTGTCCTCAAAGTTGATGTGTTAGAAGCAGGAAAAATGGGCAGCGTAATGATCTGAGCGACTTTGACACGGGCCACATTGTGATGGCTAGACGACTGGGTCAGAGCATCTCCAAAACTGCAGCTCTTGTGGGGTGTTCCCGGTCTGCAGTGGTCAGTACCTATCAAAAGTGGTCCATGGAAGAAAAAGCGGTGAACCGGTGACAGGGTCATGGGCGGCCAAGGCTCATTGATGCACGTGGGGAGAGAAGGCTGGCCCATGTGGTCCGATCTGTAGCTACTGTAGCTCAAATTGCTGAAAAAGTGAATGCTGGTTCTGATAGAAAGGTGACAGAACACACAGTGCATAGCAGTTTGGTGCGTATGGGGCTGCGTAGCCGCAGACCAGTCAGGGTGCCCATGCTGACCCCTGTCCACTGCCGAAAACGTCTACAATGGGCATGTGACCATCAGAACTGGACCACGGAGCAATGGAAGAAGGTGGCCTGGTCTGATGAATCACGAGTTCAAGGTGTTGACTTGGCCTCCAAATTCCCCAGATCTCAATCCGATTGAGCATCTGTGGGATGAGCTGGACAAACAAGTCCGATCCATGGAGGCCCCACCTTGCAACTTACAGGACTTAAAGGATCTGCTGCTAACGTCTTGGTGCCAAATACCACAGCACACCTTCAGATGCAGAATAGTCTATTAGTTGGGAAAAAAAAGAGAGAAAATTTTAACTGAAGCAGTCTCCTTACCTTGTTCAAGTTTTTAGAGGTGGATCCTAAGGCATTGTTAGACATATTCTCCTTGTCAGGCATTCCTGGAAAGAAGGATAAATGATAGTCAACAACCTAGTTTACTGTTACATGAAGGCTTTCTCAACATTTACATTTCCTCATACTTCCTTTTGCGGGATGGACTAAGCTACACCCCTATACTTCCAAACAAAGGTAGAGATTAATTTTAATAGATTTAAGTGAGTGAGAAAAACAGTTAGTGTGTGGTGTGCTTCTAAATATCAACCATTCACCTACACTGACTTGCAAAACTAAAGGAAATGCAACCGAGATGTGACCGAGATTATACACTTTATACCTGCATCTAAGATGATTCTGAGAAAGTTTATTCTTTTTTAAAGTAATAAATCAAAGGCCAAATTCAAAAGCACTCATCCATTCAAACCAGTATAATGTTGTTTTAAAGTGTACAAATGCGTTGTATGTTTAATAATCCTACTTAATAACCAAAAATGTGTTCACAGGAACAGAAGAAACAAAAATATGAGAGTGTCCTTTTTAATGAGAGTCTGACATCCATCACATGGATATAAACTAATCACTTTATCTTAAGTGTTTGTCAAACACAGACTCCTTGATGACATTAATTACTATGTTGAGATAATTGCATTTATCAATCTAGAAGTGCCTGGCTTTTCCATTTTCTGATTAGCCACAGAACACATAAATCAACAAGATAAAAACAATGATGGTAATTAATTAATAACATCCTCACACATATTGCACATCATTAGCACCAATGTGGGTATCAACAACAAACTGCCTGAGCTCACAGCGCAAACTGTAAAACTATTTAGTAGCTTGTGTTCATGTCTATAAGTCATTATAATCAACCAAGGCATTTCGTGGATGTGTTGAATGGGTTACGCAAGAGTCCTGGTGTGAAACAGATGGGCTGTGAGCTTACACCTGGATGGATGATTTCTTCTGCATTTCTGGGTTTTATTAACTGATTTCTGTATTCATACAATGAGAATAGAGACATTTAAGCAATCCTTGTTCTCTTTTTACAGATATATTCATATATCACAAAATCATGGATGTGTTTTTCTCCTTCCATTTCCTAATTCTACCTTATGCAGGGTTTAGCAGACCAATCTATCAAAAGTACGAAATATCTGTAGGCACATCTGGATGTACAGTAGTTTCTCGTGTGACTTGTTTTCATAGCCCTCTCCTCCAGACTGCACAGTATCCCTCGCAGTCTTTTATAGCTCTCTTTATTTCTCTTTGTTGTTGAGTTGTTTTTTTTTCTCCCGTGCCTTTAACACAGGCATATGGAGTGGTAGGAAACAAAATAGCCCAAAAACCACCACATCATGGCTAAAAGGCACCTGAAGGAGTTAAACTATCTTCCATGTCAAATCCATTCCCTACACAGTAAAACTGAAACCAATGAACAGATGCCAGAGATATCAAATTAATCTGGGATTCCCATCAAAGTGGAAACTTGATGCATGAAGCATGTACTGCAATTAATGAAGAGCAGATGAAAGTGGTTATTGTTTATTTTAATGTTTCTGTTTGTAGTACAGCTAAACACAATCCCAGTTCAAAGAAAACAGTTTTTCAAGAACCTTAATTTTCACAATAAATCCTTTAAACAATCTGTTACATTAACTAAGCAAACATTGGCATTCAATAAGGATTACATAATACATTTCATACAGCAGGCCTAGTTTACCCACTGAGCCACAGGCAGCATTGATAATAAAGTCTTTCTCATAGCTCATGGACATTTACTGTAGTTCTACGTGTCAGCAGACATACCTTTTATTACCACTTATTTCTCACATTAAGCTTATGTCTACCAGACACAGGGATATAGTCATAGGATGCAGAAGTGCAGCATAATGGGCTGTTCTAAAGGCTAAAAATGCATCGCTCTTTATGTAATGGATTTACAGTTATTTTCTTTGGCTTGTGCCAGAACATTGTCAAGATGCAGTCAGTTTCCATTTGTCTGAAGAGCACTATTGATTGTGATGTATTTAGGCTAGATCTTTTTTTTTTTCTTGTTCACTGTATTTTTAGTCCATAGATTTGTTTTTTAACCATTTACAAAGAGTCTTCCTCGTTTTTGTATTTTTTTAGAATTTGAACTGGAACATCTCCCTGAGGAGCAGGCATGTTTTAATTGACACTTTCACATCCCTTAAAAAGCACATCAAATTGTAAATATCATGCAAAATAATTTTCTTCCTTAATATTAGCAAATGCAGTATCCCATTTCGAAAACTGTTCCCTTCAGCTGTCAATGTACATTATTCATGTCTATTTATTTATTTCTGCTGGCATATTAAAGAAAGCCCTTAAGATGCTAAGATATTCTTTCCTTCAGCATTTCTGTCAAAAATAAACACCTTCTGCAACTGTTAAAGTACCAGCTAGTACTTACTGTCACTGCTGGGCCCAGTTTCCATAACACCATAGGGAGGGGCCAAAAGACCAGCCATAAACTGTCGATATTTCTGGAAAAACCAAAAACACATTATATTAAAGTCAGATAATAAGAGTGATTTTCAGAATGACCTTATTTAGTCATTTGAAAGGTATTAATCCTGCACTCAGTGTGGACCCTTTCAGCTTTCAATTAATTGGATTTATAAAATCGAAGAACATTAGTGAATCACAGGTAAAACACACGCACACCCCAGCATGGGACAAATTATAAAACTGAAGCATCATTTTGTAACCAGGGAAACATACGTGCTAGAAATCCCATTATCTTTTACTAACCCACAAATGCCAGAATCCGTTTTACAGATCTATATTTGTACCTATATGGTAAATAACTTACTGCTGATACATTTTTGTTCTTTCCTTTTAATCATCATCATAATAATAATGATGCAGCATGTAATGCAAAATGTTCCTCTGGTGGCTGTCTTTCTCTTCCCTTATTAAAATAACAATTCGGTCTTACGTAATTATGCAGCTGATCTTCACAGCTGGCACTATAAAGCATGTTAAAGCTTTACAACTGGAAACTAATTTCTATTCTACTTCAAACAGCTTTAGAATGTCACCCAGCTCGCTCGCACGGACACAAAATGAAAATGCTTTAATTACACTCTTTTTTGGCCATGATATTTTGTGTAGATTGGGACATTTAAATTTTAACCCTTTATAACCTATGTTGCAGTTACAGGGAAATGCAGTTTTTGTGCTATATTGTCACACTTTTAAAGAGGTAAATTTTCTTCAGAGTTCTGTAATAGTGCTCATGTACTACAAAATGGCAACAGTTGTTTCTTTTGTGTGTGTTTTATGCATTCATAAAATGTTTTTGTGATTGTACTGCATAACAGAATCACTAACAGCAAACAAGATTGCGCCCAGAAGCTGCAATTGCAACAGTTAATCCTTTTTTGATCAAGATCCTACTCTCGAGTTTCTAAACACTGTGCAGTGTGGAGATTATACCAGATTACACCTCCAAAATCATAGACATAAAATCTCAAATTGCTTTGCAGAACAACACAAAAATTCTATCCACGTTATCAAAGTAAAAGAAGGGAAGGGATTTTAAAAGAAGTGCACAGGATTCTGTACTTAAAAACTCTGTCAAAGGACACATTAATACAAGCTATAAATATACTCATTCAATAAATGTAACTAATAATCTGTTTACAGACAATACATCAAAGTGTAGATTGTCATAGTGAAGACATGCCATTCATTTCCTCTCTGGGTTTAACACAACTAAAAGATTTATCATGTAAATAAGGAGCGCAGATGAGTGAAATGTGCAGTGTGTTTAGATCTCTGGGACACCAATACTGTCTTTTTGGTGCACACTCTTTGATATACCTTTCATCCTCAGTCCATTCACATTGAGAGCGTGCTATTCTCACCTGCAGACCGCAATTAACTTGAATGAAGAATCATGGGCAGATTCATGCTTTAAAGAAGGTTCAGTATTCCGAGTATTCCGGAACAACATGACACAGACTATTACATTCCCAATAACAAACTATCATCTTTTCTATCTTTCACAAAACAAGTTGACTTTCATATGTTTCTTATGTCTGCATCAGTCAAGAATGGCAGTCAAGAATGGCAACAGGCTTTTTGGCCAGCCAGCCTTCACTCACTATGGCAACAGTTTCAATGTGGCATCCAACTGGGTCCCAGCGAAGGCGAACATAAAGAAGAAATCCTCTCTGACATTTTCTCTCTATGCAGTTAAAGCATCAATGACAACAGCCCTGTTATTACACCAGGGAAGAAATACTGCCCCGCGCTCACATCCTAAAGACCTCCTAAAGACATTAAAGTTTGAAACAGTACATAAAGCATTGCGTTTCATCTTCCTTGAGTTTTGTAATCAAATACAAAACATGAAACCTTAGTCAGCAACACAGATTGGAACTCATAAAAGCACTAAACTCAAAGCCGTTTGTTACCAGATGGCACTTAGCTGTCAAAGGTTGAGTAACAAAATTAAATTCTACCTACTGCTGCTTGGTAATCAAATTGAGTCCCCTTAAAGCTAAACAGCCTTCTCCTCCAGTTAAATACCTTATTTAAAAACCAGAATGTCCTCAATGTGGTAGAAAATGTTTGGTTGGAGCTACCTATTAATAAGATAATAACTGAAACATTTCAATAAACATCCCGTCGATTAAAACAATGCAGAAAGTATGCTGTAAACTGAGAGGTTTCAGTTCAGAAATACTGCATAAACTAAACCTTTAAAATTACATTTATCTTTCTAAGTAACATTTTAAAGCTGAGTTGTGCCTTCTGTGTGGGCAATTACATAGATTGGGTAGAGCTGAATTACTCAAAACCAAACACTTATCGGGACACAAAAGCTTGTAAAGACACCGATAAAAGTAATTGATTGGATCATTTAAATTGGGGTTTTGAAGCCCCCCTGGGATATATGGGTGCACATCACACCCGTAAATCACCCATGAAACACATGCTGTAGCAGTGAAATCGAATGTCTTCAAATAGGTTAAATGGGAAAAAGAAAATAATGTACTGATGATTAATTTATTCAACTGCAACATTTAATTTAATCTATTGCTCCCTGTAGACAATGAGAATATATATATATATATATATATATCACATCATACTATATAAATTGAACAGATGAGTGTAAAAGAAGCATGTCATGCATATAAACATTATTTCCAGTATCATAGATGTACTTGGCACACATAAATGAGCTAGGTTTAATACTTAACCTACAAAAATGTCAAACACAGTAAGATACAGAAAGTTTGTTAGTCATGATCATAACATGTTGCTGATGTATTGTTCATTCTGCTCTTTTCAGATTCTAACATTTAACCTAAACAATTAGTCTCCATTAGCAGAAACCCAGCCTTGTCACTGGATTTACCACCTCACAGTAACATAATCCATTAAGATCTTCTCCCCAAATTATCTTCCATTACCCCTTACCCCGCCAGATGAAGAGTATTAACTTACATCACATTAAACCTCTTATTAGGGTTTTATATAGCTGTTGAAGTGCAAAAGTCACTTGCAAAATTAGATAGATAATTTTACTAAATAATGGCATTTGACACTTTACATACACAATGGGTAAGTGACACCTCAGTTTCATTCATTCAGTTTATCTGTAAGCTTGCAACATAGTTGTATGTGTGCTGCCAGAGATATATGTTATAACAATTCAATCCAACTCTCAGATTAACCCCTTTCTGTCTCCCACCTGACTTTAAATACAGGAAGGTCGCAGCACATTCAGCGAGCTACTTTTAAAATGCAATTTCTGCTCATCCAAATGAGTGCCACTAGATAACAAATCAAAGATCTAACCTTGTGAATAATTGTTGCACTAGATGAAATCAGAATTGGATATGACAAGCCATCAGCATCTCTGGAAGCCCGTCCAAAAGGAACAAACACCTCGACTGAATCATCTAAATGTCTTCATCATTGTGTCACCCCACTAGCGCAGCAAGCGCTTCTGACATTTCCATAGAATGCTGTTGCAAACCAACAATTACAGTAAATTAGATTAGAGTCTACACTAGATGGGAAGATTAACAGCATGAGTCAAAAGGCAGGCTCATAAGTCAGTCACATCAGCTATCCCCTAATTTACGGTAATGTACTGGAGAATCAGATAGAGCCTCCAGGACTGGGGCTTTCTATTTTTAAGTGCTAGGAATTGCATCAGATCCGGTATCCTGCTAGATTTTGGACATGTACAAACCACTTTTAAGTCTTTAATGATTAAATACCAGTTATTTTCATAAAGGTTAACTGAATTTTAATATTTTTGTATTTCCATAATAGTTTCAAACTTGTGGAGTTGGAGTTTATCTGGACATTCTTATTTCTGTATCCAATTTAAAAAGAAAGTTTAAGTTTAAGTAATTTCTATGGTCAAATCTCTCCATCATTTAGTTCTTATGCTTTTTAACTGTAATTCATGTATTGACTACTGATTTGGATGCTTTCAAATATACACACACACACGATTCATATGAGCAAACTTCCCCCGATCACGTGCTACCAGCAGGTCTCATGAAGGGGGCTTGGGGTCTGTTGAGGTGCCCAGCCCAAGCTTCTCTTTTATGTATAACCGACTCAATCCTAGTTTTAATAGTATAGCGAAAACCCCCGTCCTTTCTCCTCATTGCCTGATGTACCACATTCAGTAAAGCGCATGCCGCTCAGCTGGTATATTTTTATACCTTTTTACAGTTTATAGGTATGTGCTACTTTCTTTCTTACACTTTTGTTGTGAGATTAAAAAAAAATTGCTGCTATGATGTGGCCTTGTCCATGAGCTCATTGCTGTCCAAATTAAGATCTCCTTTTTAAAAAGTAAAATTATTATAATAATAATTTAAAAAAAAAGAGAGCAAGGCGGTGGGCACAAACAGGTTGTTTGCCCAAGGGCCTGCGTTGGCTTTCAACTCCTCTGGCTACCAGCGTTGGCAGATCTACTGACTATACTTGCCACCAGTGAAGTAAAGAAACACAGAGCCCTGCCCTAAACCATGCATGCTGCCTACAAGCATTAGTCCTGTTACTGTGCGCATCTGTGTGGGAGCCACAGACTTACTGTGTTAGTACCATCTTAATCACCTTTACAATTCTGGATGGATATATCTAATGGTGTTAAGATCTTAAGTTCTTTAAGTTTATAAAGAACATTTATAACCCTGTGCGGGCCAAACTACTCTAGTGCTGTACTTAATGACTTTGTCGGTAAATAATTAAATATAAAATCAGACTGGTATTACATAAGGATTATTACATAAGGATAATAAAACATTTTGCTTTTAATCCCATAACATCATCCTAGTAGGCTTACAAGGTTACGGTTTAAGACACTTTCCAAGTGGATTTTGTGTTGCTTTAATGAAAGATTTACTCATTCATTTTCTTTTTCTCAACAGGAAATTAAAATCGTCTTGTGGTTTTGTACAAATCGGAGGAAATCTTGTGTGACAGCTGCATTGCCTAGTACTTTTTTGTTTAATTTTTTTAAGAAAATTGATGGCAATTCTCTTTGAAGATGAATTCTGACAAAAATCATGATTCACAAAAACAAGTTGCAAGATAACTACTACTACTACTTCTATTATTACTAAAAAAATTACATGAATAACATTTTTGGCTGGATATTACAATTGGAATAGCAGTGTCTGTCAGCAATCAATACTTTTGACTCCAATCACTTTTGTAAACTCTCAATCACTTACTTACACTTACACTATTTGGTCTGACATTTTTTTCCAAACTAAACAACTCTGCATGATTGTAGCAATGTTAAGCACTTTAAATCATGCAATATACAATATATGCTAAGTTGAACATAGTGGGTCCATGCATGGTTTTATAATCTGGTGTAGCTAACAAAATGGGAACACACATACTGTAATAAACCATTCACTCAGGAGACACGTAAAATACTGTAATCACACAACAGCTCCTTGAAGTAATCATGTATCACAAAATGCCACAGCAGCTTATTAAAGGATGTTTTAAGCAATCCATGTGAAAAATTCCACTATCTTATGAGACCAGTGAGAAATGCCAGTGCCTGAGAAACTCACTGTGATTTGCCCTACTTGCACTGACAATGAGTAGCATGTGCTGGTATACTTCCCTAATGCATTGGACATGAACTCAGTCTGGAGGGCCCTTCTCCTTGTCCGTGAGAGAAAAGCAAACAAAACAAACACAAACTTTCCTTTTGTATAATGACCTTTCACATTACTAACATGCAAAAACATACTTCCTACTCTGCTATCAATAGTCTACTACCTTCGTTTTAAAATGACCGAATCAGTTATTTCTGTTGCCTGCTAACCTGGAATTAAGCTATGAACAGTTGAGAAGCAAACAACTTGAAAAGATCTTGTTGGGTGAATGTTGCACAACTTAAAAGTTGAGCCCAGCCCTTATGAATGTTTTGCCACAGTGCATAGAGATGTGGAAAGCAGTTATTTGGTGCTTCCCATATTTCCCACACTTTACTGTTTCCCACCAGTCACCTTTTATAAGAAGGTGACTCTCAAAGGTTTTGGACTAGGCCCTGGGAGGCCAATGAATGATGCCCCAGCTAGAGCTAAGCCCTGCTGGGTTAATCGGCATGCAACACCCCTTGAATACAGCTCCCTAATTCACAGGACAAGTACTAACCCCTAGTGCTACGTTCGTAAATTGGAGTTGTCTTGCACTTTGCTATAAACATGAATATAGTGCACATTTTCATTTTAAGACTCCTATAGTTCTAGAATACCCCCAATACACTATTATTGTGCCTTCATAACAACTGATTAAAATGGCTTCATCTTTCACAGATAGTAAAAGAAAGTAATTTTCTTCCATGAAGTGAAGATTTAATATTCTTGTGTACAATTTCATTTGCGATACCAAACGTTAAAGTGCTAACATAAAAGAAGTGTCTGAAATGTCACTGATATCACAAACCAAAACTACAAATACTACTACTAATAATAATGATGATGATGAAAAAGACTATCTTTGCTATTCATCACTTCATTCCATTTTTCATTTCTTTAAAATTATAATATACCACATATATATATATGACTGACAGATATATGTATATAAAATGACCTATTCAAAATAATATGATGCTGAAGGGATCTTGCTGGCCCTAATATAATTGCCAACCCATCCTGGCACAGTGTACAGTCTGATAACACACAGCTCAGCACGGAACGGGGAGAAATATCCTTCAGAAAAGAAAGGTTACAATACATCACCACCACCCTTAAAGAACTGCCAAATCTGCTGCTATAACAGTACCCTGAAATCATTCAACTAAATGATATATGCTTATTAAGTTTTCACATATTCAGGTATCAACGAAAAATCATTGCCAAATTAAAATAAATACTAGTATGTATTACAGATTAAAAAAAACACAACAGAAGTTGAAAAAGCTGTGCTCACCCAGAATATTTATCCCAGACCCATGTGTAGGAACTGTCAGCGTAGAGCTCTGTGGGCCAGGCTATTCTCAGACAGCTCCATGTTCACATACAGACTTCCTATCTCAATGCTGGGTGGCAGAGCACTCCAGCGTCTCCCACTCCAGTAGAAGAAAAGCCCCAGAATAGATGTAATGTTATTGTACACAGTCGGCAAATATTAGTGTCCCTGCTCTCTTCCCTCTGACAGTCCTCTAATCAGACCATCGGATTTACACAGGCATACAAGTCCAGAGCCAGAGCCCACAGCCGACTTCCCAGTGAACCAGTTCCTAGGCGATTAGTGTATTCCAATCATCGTGCTCCGCTGAGTGCACGTTTTCTCTCAAGCACTTCACTAGCCGAGTGGAAGGGAGATGTGCCGGAGCTGCTGGGGTCCCAGAAGGCAACTGCAGCATCAATAATATAAACTATTAAATGGTATTTACACTGAACACACAGATGTGCACTTTAACTGGCCTCCAGCCTATATACAATCTCATTCAATACAAAGCATCTGTAGGGTGTCCTCATGTGTCTCAAGAAAGCATTTATAATTAGTTGGTTTACCACAGGACCACCCGTGAAGTAATGAAATAACATTATTTATTTACTTTTAAAGATAATGCCAGCTTCAAGCGAACAGGTTTGTTGATGCATTTCCAAAAACAAACAAAGAAGCACTTCCTTATTTGCTTGTAGCGGGCCACATTTTCAGCATTTTCAGAAATTGCATTAACAAACAATCTGTTCTAAAAAAAACGTGGAAATGCTCAGACTCTGTATCTGTAGTTTTCAATTGAACCTGACAATCTAATATGATTTTGATGCTCCCAACTGAGCACTCCCCCTCAGCCGTTTAGCAATGTGAGGTAGTTTCCCTGTTATTGTTTTGAGACCGTCACAAACTAGGTTTTTCACCAGGATAATGCTACAGACACATACTTTCAATGATTTATGTCACTTTGTGAGCAAATAAATGATTTCCAGTGCAGCAGTCTCAATTTGATGCTGGTGATTTTGCTTGACACCATCAGTTCTAAAGCTGAATTAATGTAGCCAAACTTTTGGTCTCAGATCATGGTGATTAAAAGTACTCAATACCCATCATGTGTCATACCTCATGTTGACTTTGAGACCTTTCATTTGAAAGTAAGGCCATTCATTTAAACACAATCCTTACTACTAGAAGAAGGTCAATATAATATGTAAAATGATTTTTATGCATGCTTTGTCTGTTATATTCCATCTTAACTATATCACACTGTTGACGATGGCCTCAGGGTAAAACAACTGTCTATATTTCATGTCCCACAACATCATGCTGTTGATAGCAAACAAAGAAGGGTTTTGGTCAGCTTCAATTACCATAAAGACCAAGCAATCATGAATGATAAAACAAAAGTAAACTAACATAAAATGTTAAACACAGATGTTGCAAAATCACTTTGCATTAAAACACAAAATAATAATCCAGTAAAATCCACAACATTCAGAAATCAGAATTCACCACAACAACAACCTTCACTACTAATATTGTAACGACTACTCATTTTTAAATGTAATGCTGTGCAACAGGCTTGCAGTATTTGTATTTAAATAGATTATCATCATATTATTTTATACATATCCCCATACAACATACCCAGTTTGTGCAGATGTTTTTTGGGGGTGTTTCCAAAAACACCCTGAATTTGTTCATGAACAGCCCAGTCCTATCACAGGGAAAACCAGTTAACTAGTTTGTGACTGAAACAGGACTACAGATACAGACCACAGTAAGAGTGCTTCTTCAGGCATGGATGTCCATAGCAGAGGAGCCGTCAAGGGATCTGTGTGTGTGTTCGCTTCTCATCTAAAACTGACATGGCAGTGCAACCATTCACACAGTGGTAGTGAAAGAACAGATACATAAATAAATCAAACACGTATTCTTAGCTTATAGAGTAACAGAGCTATCTACACATTCCAAATCCAGATCATTACTTAGATATTTGAATATACACACAGTTTATAAAACATAATTTGTTTTCAATGCACAGGGCTTAAACTATTATCAACTTAACTGTCATATTTCTCCTCATTATTGGTCTGTCTAAGCAAACAAAAATCAGTTTTTCTCAGCACTGCATTATACTGAGTGAAACATTGAAGCAGCTGCAAGGAAGGGACAGAGAGACACCCCCCCCACACACACACTGAAAGACTGTGGATGTGGGATCAGGTGGCGTTGGGTTTGCTGGCTGAACGTGGCTGTAATCGTGTTCACTGAGCATCCACTTCCTGACAGACAAGACTGGCAGGGCTTCATTGCAACAAGGTCACAACAGCATGACGCCAGACCCAGTTGGGGACATACAGTAAGATACAAATAATACAAAATATAAGTCTCATTAAGTATTTTCTCTGCTGGAACAGACACTCTTTCTCCAATTTGATCTCCAAGCTTTCCGAACTATCTGAGGCAAAGGCTAGGAACTGTTATCATTAATATTATCAGAAGGAGAAACTGCATGATGTCTCGTTACGTAAAGCTGATTGGTGATTCCTGGATAGATTAAACTGTAGATTATCTTCTTTGCGAGACCTTCACTGTCACCCTGTATTCATGAAGTGGCCCAGACATGACACACACTTGAAAAGAAAGTCATAAATCCTGATCACACTGGACTTGTGCTGCTGTAAACAATTAGCAGTCAGCATTACATAATGGCCCGATGCCAAGCTGTGTGGTCTTGTAAACATAAGGCCTACATTCAGTATGAAGACGTACTCCATCTATAACTTCAAACAGCGGGGAAAACAATATTTCTGCATCTGTTTCTCCAAAACAAAAAGCAACTACTGCCTGAAATATGTACAAGGAAAAAGACCTTCCACATGCAGTAAATAATGTAAATGTAAATAATAAAAATGACCCAGCGAAGCACTCTCTCTCTTTGTGTCAGCTACTCCATTGTCTTTAATGTCATCGGCTCCTTTGTTTACAGGCATGCCTCTCAGCCTTGTTCTATTTTAGCATTTACTGTTTCATTACCAAAAACATTTTTAAAGTGAACGCTCGTGTGTGGAAGCTAAAGCAATGATGACGTGATGTGGCTCTAGGAGTCTGATTTCATGGCAGGTACAACTTTTATTATTAATGAGGTTCTTTGCATTTAGAGGGCCAACTTCTCTCTTTAAATGAACTCACATGTTAACAGGGGTGCAGAACAGACTGTAATAAAAATGTAATGAACCAGTTATATAAACTGGAGATGTTGAATAATGGCTTTTACAAGAAAGCATCAATAGCTTTCATCCACACATACCAGTGCTTTTGGGTAACCTCTCTATCACAGGATAGTGCTAATAGAAGTATAGTTTTGCATTTTCTGAACCTCTAACTGCTGCCACGTGGTTTTACATTTAAATATGTTATGAAAAATCTGCACCATGCATGAACAGCCATCTAGGCATAATGTCCCACAAATTATGATCCACAGCAAATTAAGTACAATAAAAAAATGGTTGCATCTTCCCAGCTAATCTCTGTTAACAAAAGTAAAAGATACACACTGTTTCTCTTTGTTGTCTGTGTTTACCATAGTGTACTCTTTCATTGCATACATCCTGTATTCTCAGAAGCGGACTGTATTTTAGTCTGAATTCCCCAGACGTTGTAGAGCTGGACCAAATGAAGATCACTTGAGGCGTCTCTTTGTCAAATCCTGCTTCCTCTTAACTGTTTCAGTTGCTTCTAAAATCAATACAAAATGTCCCATCAGGTTTAATATTTGGGACAGCTGTACACTGTGGCCAAGGTTGTCAATACGGTGTTGAAAGATGTCTTTGTGGACTCTGCAGTTACCATTTGCATTGCTCTGAAAGATTTGTCCTTGGCTAGGGAACATTATTTTATGCACATGTACAGCAGTCACAGATCTAAAACTAAGCATTACCCCAATTTCAATTGTACATCTAAACCTTAACTCAAACCATAACCCTTCACTTCACCCCAACTCGATCACTAAATAGCATCTTAAAACATCTTTTATCACCCAGAAAGCCATAATTACTGCATGTGATTAAGTGATTTTACTTGAACCTCTCCTTGAACACAATACTTGGCTCTGAAGCTTGAGTGCTGTTGGAGTGGAGGAAAATCGTGCTTTACATAATCACCTCTGTAACCCCAGAGGGCTGAGGGAGAGGGGATTGCTCTCCTCATTTCTTTGATTTTCTATTTAAAAACACAGAGAATTTGAAATGCACGCATTACTGAAAAACATGCTTTTACTCCAAAATGAATGTGTTCTGTGAATAATGATTTTAGTATACTTAAAATCAATTTGGCTGATCCAATGCTTTATTTCCACTGGTGCAGACTCGGTCAACATGACTTTAGATCATCTCACTATCATATTCCCTGTTCTCCAGTTCAGCATGCAAAAATTGCCATAAAACCCACTATTATGGTAAATATTGAAATGTGGATGTTTAGAAAAAATTCAAATCGAGAAAATATAGTATAATATAATACCATAAAAATTATGTACTGAAATTAGGAAGAGGGTCTGCACATATTGTGGCCATTAGCAACTAGAACAAAAGTCATTCCACTTGTTGTAACCAATGTCAAGGCACAATAATATAGTTTTTACTACTTTACTACTAAAAACCCTCACACGGTAGCACCACAGGGTTTGGTTTATAGATACTACTTTCATCAATCACTATCACTACTGTGGTTGCTAAAATCATAAAACACCAACGATTACCTTAACACCAATCACTGCCTGGGATATTCAGTATTTAAGCCAACCACATATTGAAGTGTAATACAATGTAATGAAACATTGGAAACGGTTTGCTTTCATAAAACCTATGCATAGTTAATTTGTGAGCAGTTCAGATGAACAGTCAGAGGTGCCTACGATAATCAGTGCGATTCAAAACTGAATGAAACGGAAGCTTTCTCAAAATAGGACTTTGGCGAAATTCACTCACCCTTATAAAGTGAGTGACTCATCTCAACACTCACAGTGTTAAAGGCGTAAGACCTCAGGCATTATGCACTATAGTTACTGGTTAGTAGACACCTAGCAGACTGATATATACATACAGGTTATTTTTCATCAATGCTTTTCCCCACATCTGTCTTGGAAAAAATATCCAGTGGAGCTTTTATGACAGAAGACAGGAACTCTATGTAAAAGCTCTTGAGATAAATTAATAAATGGCTGCTACTGCTTTCACAATGTTCCTGGGCCTGCGTCGTCAAAGATCTCTTCCATATACAGACTCCTGTTTCTGCAAGATTTTGCAAGACTCAAGCACATAATACCATGTCAGTGCATAGCTATGATTATGTACTGACAGGCAAACTTACATAATGCAAACTGAACCGAAACAGACCAATGGGGACCTACACAATTTAAGGTGAAGGTTAAGGTGTTCGGTTAGGACTAATAATAATGGAAATATCATATCAACATATGTCATTATGTCATGTGATACACTACTATTTTTGGCAATGACTTTGAAAATGTACTTTAAATTCACATTGCATATTTTTGTTAATTCCAAACTGGTAGAACCGGTTGAAGCGTTAAATTCAATTATGTTTTACACACATTTTCAAAGTTATTGGGAAGGATCTCCAGAATGCATGACGCAAGGTTACATTGACATTTATTTATTAATGCATGTATTTATTTTTGTCTCCAGGCATTGTTTCAATGTTCCACAGGATTATCACGTACACTGATACTTGTGATTTACAAAGTCAGCAGCAAGAATATGGTTTATATGGGGGAAAGACTCAGTTCCTTTGAACATGAATGATTCAACTCATATTGGCTCATACAAAGTAATTGACACACATTGTGTAACTACTCACAGTCTGTTGGATGTCACTACAATAATCCTTATGAGCACACAGGAAACAAAAGGCAAGAGGAGAGAGATTCACATATGTCTCTTAATGCTTACAGCCTCCCTGGGCATTGACTAAAGCAATTGCAAGCAATAAAGAGATTGTTTTGAACACTCACTGGTGCTGCCTGTTATTAAGTTAACAGCTGTGAAATATTCCACAAGTTACTAATTGAAATGACAAATGTATTTCTTCATGGGTGGGATTGTGCTAAAGTTGAATCATTTTAGCAATCCCAGTGTTAAAGCAGCAGCTTCATAAATGAATATGCATGATTTATAAACAGGATCTAGAGGTTTTAAAGCAAAAGGTGAGGTAAAAAGAAGAATGTGTCAGCAATAGCTTAATTATTATACTGTCCAATTCACTTTCTAAAACGAGGCATAGCACCTTAGGGAGATTGGGTTGACAATAGTGTGACAAGCCCTGTGGACAAGCTAGCAACTGTGTAGTAAAACTTGGCATTAGGCACATACAGTAGAAACAGGTCATATTTGTACCCCTGATTACTTGTTTTATATAGTAAATGCACAAAGAAGATATTTTAGTTTTGTTTGGGCAGGTGGAGTGTAATACACACCTGTGCCCCCAGAAATCACTGACATTTAGGACAATTTCTAAAAACTTTCCTGTGACCAACCTTTCAACAGCCCTGGAGAGAGAATTCCTCCATGTGCAGTTATGGTATTAAAACAACTCAAATAAAATACAAAATGCAAAGACTCTACACAAAATGTATACCAAATCATAGATGAAGCCAATTTTAATACGAAAGTGTTATTTGTTTTAATGAGATGCACTGTGATTTGATTGAAGTATCTTAAGATGTTCAAGTTAACAGATAGCATAAGTGTTTTCATCTCATACTCGGTAATTGAAATAAGTTGCAATGACTCATTCATTCACACAAAATTCATTATTCACTTCAAAATAAAAATAAAAAGTTGAATTTCAGAACAAATCCACACAACAGTCCCAGCTGAACTCCCTTGAATAAAGTGCCTATGTAAGCCTTTGAGGATTTTTAATCAGATCTCATTCATTTAAAATAAGTTGTAATGGTATAATTGTCATATGAGTACAATGTACTTGGTCTACAAAAATGTCAGGAAAGTGTTCATCATGACAGCCTACAAAAACTTTTTTAATAATTTCATAAAAAGGCAGACACCTTATTCAATTTAATTCAGACACATCTTGCCTCCCTCTCGAGTCGTGACGCTTTAAATTAATTCAAAGTACTTCACAAAGAATACATCACACTTATCAAACCATAAGGCAATTATAAACTTTGCATAATTGCACTAATAAAAGCAAGATGAATGGAAAACCAAATCTCAGACCAACCTGATAATTGTTCAGCTCCCACACTGAGCAGACAACCTAGAGATGCGTCCGCTCTTTTTGCTTTCAGAACAGCCAGCACACCACCCATTCCTTATCCCAGTCACCCCAGAGGAAACCTGATGTTGGCAAGCTTTTCAAGAAATCTAAACAGTCCCTACACGAAGAAAAAGCCCTCCAGACAAAGTGTCATCACCCAGCAGTTTTCACTCCCTTCCTGTCAGAGTGGGGACAGCAGGGCAGCAGGAAAGGATGTGAGCCGAAGGAACATTATCTCCAGCCGCTCTGCTAATCATTGCCCCTCCTCCTCCACGGGTACTCACTTCAAAGAACTCCCATCTGCCAGGGAAAATAATTACAGTAGCATCTAGACTAGCGTGTTTGCAAACCATAGTTTACTGCAGTCCCGATCCCGCAGATTACCAAAAAGTACCATCTGCGGTCTCCGGATTCTACTGCCTCGGTGGGCATTCTGAGATCCCTGCCTGGGTCGACCCCTTTCGTATCTCTGTCAACACAATGATCCAAATCAAGCTTTCTGAAGGACAAACAAACTTACATGGCTAATGCCCATTCATGTATGCAAGGTCCTTTTGAGAGAAGAACACAGTCTAATGCTGTTGTATTAAGTGTACATAGTTCATGAAGCATCAGTGCCAATAAAACATCACATTTTATTAAAAAACATCAATAAATGTAATTTCTTCTTTTTGTCTGCCTGTTTTTCCCCCTTTTGTCACCAGTGGGAGGCAAACATAAAACTAGAGATAAACTGACTATATCACTTTTCTTCCATGCTCTTATTCCTTACAATGCGCCCCTCCCTTTTGTAATTGCAACAACACCACCACCACAAATACACTTCACTGGTACTAACTGCTGGTCAGACTGATGTATGAAACTAGGGAGGAAATGTACATCCATACCCATTAAACAACACTGCATACATGTTTTGGATTTGTCTTTAACAGATTCAGAGGCACAGATACCAAACAGTTACAAGTGAACTAGTAAAATCTACCCAGCCCTGAACTGAAATCTCTTGCCTTTCAATTCAACAGTCTAGGTAGTAGCTCTAATACTAGTAATAGTACAGTATTATCATGCTGGTGATGGGAACGAACTGTTAAGCTGGACCATTTTTTGGATGAGAGAAACATTGCCCTCCAGTGAAAATTTCTAGGATTACATAGCATAATACTCGTGGGAATCTAACATCACAATAATAATAATTAAATTCAAGATTAAAATTGCACAAATTATACTTGTCTTCTGGGTGATTTTAAAGAAGAAGCAATGATATATATATGATAGACAAACAAAAAAATGTGTATCTATTACCTTTACAAAAGGTAAATTTACCTTTCCACTAAAACAACTGGATTATTCGAGCTGTATACTTTCGAAGTGCAAATTTACATAGTGAAGTACACAAAAATGTAGACAATTTACATCAAACGCAACTAATTGGGTGAAGTATTATAAAAAGATATGTCTGAAAAGTGTGACCATTCAAAACAGCAGGTTTTCCAACCCAACCTCAAATCTTAACAACGTGGCTGACAGACTATTGTGATCAAAGGCATTTAAAAACTATTCCCAACAAACCACCGAAAGACAAATCTGTATTTCCCAATTGAGACAAAGAACTTTTGAGGCTCATTTTTTAGTTATCAACTCAACTTATGTAAAAGTACTGATTATTTGCAGTGATGATGTGATTTAATATGTCCTTGTTCAAATTCAGGTAATAGTACAAAGGTTTTAATTTAAGAGCAATCCAAAGACAACTTAACTGACATGCTTATACTTTGAGAATAAGAAATGTAATTTTCTGTATTTTCATCTACATCGCAGATTTTAACCAGCAGAGGGCAAACCGCTCATTTTCTGAACTAGCTACAAAATGAACACAGCAAACTAATGTATGTATCTATATAAACATATGCATAGAGTTGTTGTATTCTCGTAGAAATATATTTAATTTAAATATATTTGAATTATTTATTCATGCCACTTTTGTTCTTGGTGCTGACCACATCATGCTGGTTGGACATTTCTGTTGCATGATATCAAGATTCTCAGTCTGGCACTGCAGCACAATGTGACAGTTCAGTCTAAAGATTATTAACGTATTATGCAAATTCATTGTTATCTCTGTATTAAATAACGATTCAGATGTTTACGACACAATTGATCAAAAAATGTGCCAATGACTTTAATTAGAGAAATGGGAGAAGGTTACTACCTAGATTTACTGAGGTTGTTTTAAGAGTATCACTATAAGTAATGTAGCTACCTTACTTTTATGAAGGTTAGGGTTGCTTTTAGGCTTGCATAACATAATATAGTAAAATGTGTCCTCTCAGCCCCGTTAATAAACAGTTAAAGCTCCTTAAACATGCTTGGCTGTGCTTTAAACACGCATTACTGGCCAATCCTCTACTGATGTAGACACTTCAGATGACCTCAGGTGTTCCCTGTTTGTGTTAATTCAACATAGTAAGTAAATTCTCATCTCCCTCTCGAATAACACATCTGAAAACCTAATATAGCACCAACGACAGGCAGTTCACAGCTTACCTCCCAGAGGGATTTGAACTCCCTCTGTTCGATGCGTAGCAGCTCGCTGTACTCCCTGGTAACGATGGTGGCGTGGCGAGGCGTGTTATCGAGGATGGATTCGCCGAACGCTGTTCCAATCCCCAGAGTACAAATAGTGACTGCATCCTTTACGTGCAAAGAAAACAAAAAGATTGATTGTTTTCCACCATAAAAGCTATGTTCTGTATGGTGGGAGGGGACTTCAACAATTAAAATATGCTTATTAATTTTAAAATATTCATCCACAAGAACCTCTTGAAACGTGGGACTCAGTCAATGAAGTCCCCAGCGCAGCAGACAATATAAGAACACTGCACATTATATTCACACATTAGATTCAAATTTGCAGGTACAAGAGCCACTCCAAAAATTCAAATTAGTTTGCATAAAAAGATGAACCAAATGCTGTTTAGATAATCACACCAAATTGCTTTTGAAGTCTCCAAGGTTAGTGGAGAATCTAAAACACAAAAGAGGATGAAGTAGAATATGCTTATGTCTTTAATACTCAAAATTTGTTTAAGGTCAAATTTATTATTTAATCTCCATATAGGCACTTAAAACCCTGTCATAATAGATGTTTAATATGTTAATGCCAGACAATGCAGCAGGGTCAAAAACAAACTGAAGCATAACAATTATATCATTTTTTTTTCAGACTACGATAAAATGTTATAGTAGAACCTTTACAGAGTACAATTACCTTGCCTTATAATAGCAAACAGTGTCAATAACATTAGACTAGATAGTGATACCCACAATCCCTCTGGATCCCAATTCAAAAGAATCAGAAGTGCAAGAAGCGGGCGAGACCTGGCCTTAAGCTGCAATTGAAGATTTGCTTTTTACTGGTGTTATCTCTGACATTTTGAAGTCTTTATGAAATAAGTGATTGACTCCATTCATAACAAAAAAACAGATCTCCTTGGAGTAAAAGCAGCATTACTGTAAATCTTTAAGACTCAAAGCTGTTCATTCATCACGAACGTGGGGTAACTAGGCACCGTATATTTGAACGCTTTTATCTCCAGTTGCTGGATATTGTATCCATACTGTTAATGCACTTTGTGTAAAATAATCAATAAAGCAATTGGGGAAGTGTAATAGATTCTTTCAGCACTGCACGTATTTGTGATCAGACAATAAAGCTCCAGTCCCAGGGATGACAGCTCAGCAAACAGTTTTCAGTGGAAAACAATCTGCTGCTACAAACTCAATGTACCAAATGTATACACTGTTACATTATACAATAAGCAAAATGACAGGACATTACATCTACTGATTTTTGCCGGCCACCTTTCTGTTGTCATATATCTGTCTCTCATGACTTCCATTATATTTCTGTTGGTAAAAAAGAAAAACAGGCTGGGTGCTTTGTTCAGTAGTTATTATAACATTAAACATCCTCATTTAAAAACAATATGATTGGACATATTTCTGCAAATGCAAACGAAAATACAGCAGATAAATATATTTAGAATCCCTGCATGTTTTTACCTGGTGGTTGGCTGTCTCAGACACTTTGACATCAAGCGAGCCTGAGAGAACGGCATACCAGCTGGTCCCAATATCACCCTGACGATACACTGACAATGAAAACATCAGGAAAACATAATCAGAGCGGCACAGCAGCCCACAGCATTATGACATTTATTTATATATACATATACTCAATTACCAACCAACAAGTTCAGTATTACAACCAGACTTCCACTCCATAAGTGATGTACAGAAGGGTCCGGAGAGAAGAAGAGCCATGATTAAAGTTTAAACTGGTGAAAGCATTATTTATGTTTTAATAAAGTCTACATCACTTTTGTATTGAAGTATGGGAAAGCACACACTAAATTAAAACTTGACATCAATCACCTATCAATCAGAAATTAAAAACACAATATGTGAAGGAGGGTTGTATTACACAGAAGGAATAATCCTCTCTCAAATAAACAAATATTATATTGGAATTATATATTGCAATTGACAGGGTGGTCAGTGAAGTGATTTGGCCTGATGCCCCTTTTTTAATGTTTACTTATAGTGAAATAAGAAAAAGCTTTTCTTGTATTAATAAAATATGCGTAATTTTTAGCTGTGCTTGTATTACTGGGTCATGCATATACCACACAAATGGGTTTTCCTTTTAAAGTCCTTTACTTAATTAGATATAACCACTTAATTGAAAAAATATTTCTTAAGAGCATTGACCCAAACGTCCTCTGTTAATTCTTCTATCTTTTTCTAAACAGTGTGACCTGAAACTAATCAATCATCCAAATGCATTAAAACTACTGTATATGTATAATTTGTTTTACAAAAGAAATTGTTTGTTAAAAGGCATTTTCTGTGCAGTATAGGAAATATAAAGTGACCTACACGTGATTCCTTTCTCCAGGTTTTCATAAAATCCGCAAAGACAGATTTGCTGGAGCAAGTTTGGGTGAAACTTTTCAAAAGCCTTTACATCTTTCAGACGGGCAAAGATGATGTCCACATCCTCGCCAGAGCGCTCTGACGGCCTACAAAGACAAAGATAAAGGAAAAGACAGTCAGTGAGTTAATTGTTTTATTCCTGAAACATTTAAACACACTGACAAATTGCAGGTTTGATATACAGCTTGTAAAGAAAGTGATGGAGAACCTCCTGCCATAGAGCTTAGACAGGTGAATGGTTGTTTATTGCATTGCACTCCATCTTCCTACCAGAGACCTGCATTAAAATGTGCAGATCTGTTGGTTGTACTTGTAAGCCATGGTTTGAGCCAGCATTGTATAGGCCTTGCGCCTGAACCAAGAGCCATCACAGCTAAGGCAGTCTATTTTTATTCTCCTTCCTCGGCTGTCCTGAGACTGTGGCTAGAAGCTGGCAGCTCTGCATCAGCTCCCCACTGTGCCGAAAGACTGCTATGAGACACTGACCTTCCCCCAGGGCCAGGACTCACTCTCCTCAGCACCACCTCCACCAGCTCTGACAAATCCTTTCATCTGATCATGCTACAGAGGGCTCTCTTACTGACCGCTGGGTCAATTATCCACCCACATCTACAGTACTTGTTCATAGATAACCTATTTCTCCTACTGTCAATGTGCTGATAATCCTATTATTAGATTATTCATAGTTTACATGCACTATTTTACTATTTTACTATTTAAATGTAAAAATTAACTTGTGCTTATGGTCATATTGGAATTATTCAGGGTTCAGATTAAGGATAGGGTCAGGTTTCCCAGATAACAGATTTCCACTAGGCTTAGGGTTGTATTTCTACTTGGATAGACAAACAGACTGAGTTGTGAATTGAGTGTGTTTCAAATTTTGGTCTTCGCTAGGGTTGTGGTACTGGATATTGTTGGGCTAATGATAAGGTAGGTAGTAGGTAAGATTTGGTCCAGGAGGATTTATCATATGACATAATAACTTAAGACACACAACCTACCAAGTTACCACCTACCTACTGGCCGTAGTATTTACTTATTTGTCCACCAACCCATTTTCTCTTAAATAAATGTAAAAAAAATAATAATAATTACCTATGGTCTGCTCAGAAAAGGGCAGCAAAGTGTGTACGTGCCATAAACCAGATTTAGCTTTTTATTCTATTATCTAACTGAGGTTCCCATAATACCAATGTAAAAATACTATGAAGCCAGCCAATGCATTATACATATTTGTGAGGAAAGCGACTTTCTTTCTAAAGGCCTAAGGCTTCATACACTCCCTGTTTGCTGTGATGATGAAATATAGTACTTATTAAACATTAATGCACAGCACTAAGACAGTTATATAAAGGTAGAAAATAAACCATGCACACAAAAGAAAATTTCGTAGTTATGACAAAGCTAAGCAGCAAGATAAACAAAATACAATCAAAATACTAAATACAGGTTAAAATACAATTATTATACAACTAGGCAAAACATACCATCTTAAAATGAATGACTGCAGACACTTTATGCCAACAATGTGAAATTGATTTAATCTGGACCATTGACAGTTCCATATTGTTGTACTGTCGGTCTTAATTGTTGTAAATTACCTAAGGATTTCTCAACCTAAAATATTTCTGTTCCAGCCATCAAGTAATCAGCTCTGATTCAATTGTTACATCTGTTTTGTTAAATTAAGAAGAATTGATGTGTTATTCTTTAACTAACCGATTCACAGATTCTGTTTCTATAATGAGTGGTTCTAAAGATTCATATCCATCCAAATGACTATATTTGTCATGCTCTCTCTAGAATACAAAGTGTATCCTTGCTAACACGAGCTTCTTGGAATGAATAATCTGTCGTCTGTGCAAAAAAACATTATAACATTTCTGAAGTACTCGTGAGATATGACCGTTTTTCCTGCCACCGCAGTTTTGCAAGAACAAATTCATACAAATATGCCATCTTCATCTCTAAAGTGGTCATTAACAGCAAGCTTAGTTTCTTCATCAATACATCCCCTTGCAATAACAGCGATATTCTCTGTACACCCATATGGTCCAGTATTAGTCAAGCAAGGTCAATCTGTGACATTTAAATCCTGACCAGAAACATAAATCTATGCAAGTGACAGACAGAAGTCCCGGACAGCCCAACTAGATATTCCTGATCACACAGTACTGTATGCCAGAGAGGTCAAAGGCTGATCCCATCAAATCTATGATTCACTACCATGCAGTAATCCTGAGAATGATATTTGGATTAGAAATAATCTCATTGGTTTGTAATCTAGTGAGCAGTGCATCACATTATTATTGTTATAAGTAGTGGTAATAGTAGTAGATTAGTCTTTATCCAAAGCAATTCACCCACATCACAATATGGAATTACAGGCAATCATCATGGTTGTTCTTGTTCTCGTGAAAACACAATATTAAAATAAATTAGTATGGTCTTCATCTATACATGAAGTGGCACAACTCCCACCAAGTGTATGTTAATATGCTTATGGCAATTTTAGAAGTAGAGATAACTGTATTTGGGGCTAAGGAACAGTGATAATCTATCATCTGTATTTAAATTCCTAATCTCTGAAGATACCAAAATAAACCAGACAAAACAGCCCTGTCCGCTCTGATCACCATCACGGTGAGGACGGCCTTTCTGAAGATGTCTTCTTAAAGAAGACTCGCCTCCCACAATGATCGAAATCATAATGTGTGAAGACTACTCTGTCACTGTGCAAAAGTAGTGTTAATTGTCAATTAGTGTGGCAAATGCCAAACATGTAAATTGTGAAAGATTAAAATAACCCTCATAGCCCAACAGGGTGTGTACACAAGAAAAAAAAAAAGGAGTCATTTATAAGAGTAGGGTCTCAGAGCCCTTTCAACTCTGTCTTTTAAAATAATTACAGGGCTGTGCTGGAGAGATTCTGTGTTTAATGGGAATTAGCCTCTAACAATGTGTTTTTTTGTTTGTTTTTTTTACTTTTGCTTGATATGCATGCTGCTGTTCTTAATATTATAAGGAAAGTGGACAAAACAAGCAAGTTAATTTATATATCTGAACCAAAGCTTACATCTCTTACTTTGCTTTCTGTTTAATCTAGAACAAAATGTGTGCCCAGGCATCATTTTAGTTAATGTAAGACTAAAATTAGCACTAGTCATGGACAATCCAAATGTTATTTTTGGTAGAGTAGTTCTAGACTACTGTTAATCGAGGTCTGTGAAGCCAGCCATTATAATAATAAATATTTGTTCTTTTTGTTTAATAAAGACAGGGAGGGAAAAGAGATGTGGAATGCTGCATTGTTAGGATTTATCTTGTTTGCCTTGTAAATGTAAACCCTCAAAATAAATGCCAAATACATTCAGTAAACTCTGTACCGTTTTGTGTGGCTGCAGGCAACGAGCCGCATGAGGCTGAACTCATCTGTGCTGCAAAGCATCTCCTTCGTTTCACTTGAGCGCTGCAGTGAAAGCCCCCTCGCACACAAAGCACCGAATGGCTCTGGGTTCCTTCTAAAAGAAATAAACTGCAGGCCAGAGCTTTATATAATCGTGCAATGCATGTGAACAATTCGGCTAAATATGTCATTCTTATTCAATGTGAATGCAAGGAAAGGCCGACATTTCGAGAGGCATCAAACTACCTGCAATTAAGTCACAGCCATTCTACTGCACAAGAAGAATCCCGACTGAGCAAGAAACTTCATTTTCCAGGAGAAAATCATAAAACAGGCTTCATCCCATCATTTAAATCGTGTCTTTGACTAATGTTTCAGAAAGGCAGCATTCGGCAAGGAAGGCTTATAAAGCACAAATGGCAAGGTTAATGGTTAACCAAAGGACAGGTGCCCTTTGAGATACAGTGAACAAGACCTCCATCTTTTAAACGTCAAATCCATTTTTATAATTTAGGGAAACACCTTGATGTGCACCCTGACACACTATTATTCATTTCTTAGAATACATCAGTTACAATAAAGTTATTCGTAAAATGTTGTTTATTGACAGTAGATATATGGCCTTCAAATTGAGCGGCTTCCCTGTCCTGGTCCCGTTAACAGGAGATCCGACATTGTCCTTATTTTATTTTAATTACATTCTGGAAACAAAGATTCATGAAACAGTACAATGACAAGACTTAAATTTGAGTAGGATGAATTAATTTAAATTCTAGTTATATGAACTAGATACACTTGGTGACACAGACCAATCTGTACACAATTCTGAAATTCATCAGCCAAAGTTATGAGTCAAGACAAATCTAAAATGCCTAACCATTACTTACCAGTAGCGTATGAGTTATATTGGAGCTCTGGGAGGTTTTACATAGCTATCACAGAAGTGATATAAAATTGGGATTTTTAATGCTTTACTGTTTTACCATGAAGATATATCCATGGTGATAACAGGAATGCAGAAAAAAACAAAACATAATTGTTATTTATTAGTAGTAATGTCTGCAAAACTGAACAAAAAGCATTACTTTCTCTGAAGCAATCTATTGAACATGAATACTGAACCCATAATGAAGATGTGTTTTGATTTGATCGGATAATGAGTCAAGCTGTTGGTGAATGTCTAGTTAATCTTCATGTTGTATCTGTTTTCTTGAAAGGTCTTAAAAGGTCTCCACTTGAAGTCCTCTCTATGTCATAAATACAACATGCACTGGCTCTGTGATCTCCTGTTTCACACATCCACACAAATCAGCTTGAGGTCCCTGCATGAGGCTTTCTGGAGAAATGCTAAATGCTCGTACTGTGATGTAGGGGGGTGTGTGTGCAATGCAAACAGCAGAGTGCTGTTGCTTGTTTTCTTAATAACATAACAAATTTCTAGGAAAAGACTGAGAAAATACCTCCAGAATCCAGTCACCATCATTTCAAGATCCCTGAATGAAAGTATACATGTTTAGTTTTATATAAATAATCATTTAGTACTGCAAATCAAAGTAGAGACAAGTTCCTGTACCATATAGTAGCAGGAACTTGTTCAGTAAATCAGTTTGACTAATCAAGGCTTTAAAATGAATGGTAGTCCTACCAAACAAATTGGAAAAACCCAATACAAAATACATTATGTTTAAATGTTATCTTGAATACTGCAATTCATAACATTCAAGATGTATGTGTAGTACAGGTGCTTTGTTGGTTGGTTTGGGCTTAATGTTTAATAAACACAAAATGCATTGACGACAGAAGATTGATGCATTAAATTAAAGGGCATATTCTCCAGTCCAGTAAGTTAAGTGTATTGTATGCACCAAACACAATTCTGCTGCATTGCCCCACCAGATGACATTTGCAATAATTATTTAGCATTTGATTCACAGTTCTTTTATATATACATCATTAAAACCACCCTATTGAGCAGCATGATGTGTATTATTTGCATTCTTATGTTAGAAATACCAATATGAGGAGAACACAACCCACTCTCTCAACAACCCAAATACGGCAGCGGTTCGGATGTGTGATCAAGACATTATCTGGACTGAAACTGGGTTTATTTCAATAATTAACATTCCTGTGCCAACTCCGCTACAGCCAGTTTGACTAAACGGGTGCTGTATGAAAAGGACCGACATTTGCAGAAACTGCGAAACGCACAGGCACAATGGGGGGAAGGCTTGAGCAAGCGCATCCAGGTTTACAATAGGAGGCTTGATCAGAGCCGTCCTAACTAGTCAATAATCCCGCAGCAGCACCACAGCAATTATTTACGGACACATTTGGTCGGACTCACCTTTTATCAAGGCAAATGATCCACTCTGCCGAGGCAGAAGAATGGGAAGCCGTGTGCGCCGCTACCATCTTTGGCGAGATCATGGACCCCGCGTCGCTGGAAGACGGTTTACTACACCCTCACTTATTAATGGGCTCTTCCCTGCCGCCTCCTGTTTGTGAAGGCATCGTTTAGACACAGTTAGCCTGGACACTGTCCGCTAGCACCAACGCAGCGCATCTGCACAAACAGCTCAAACACACAATAGCTATTTTAAAAAGCACTTCTTTCCCACTGGAAAATCATTTCAGCAATAGATTGCGGTGCAGGGAAAAAAAAAAAAAGAAGAAGTAGTGACAAATATGGATATGCAATTTGTCCAGATGATTTTGAATGCTGTGCATATCATATAAATATATATTTCCATACCACGTACGCTGCACTGATGTCAGCTCTTTATGGTCTGCAGTGAGATGGGTGCTTCAGAAGTGTTTCCTTGGAAACCATTGCATGTCTGTTTTGAAACTTTGCCTCCTCTGCACACAGGTTTCAACAGAACAGCATAGTATATAGTATAATCTGTTCATAAGATGTATGTATTTAAATAGAATATTGTTTATTTTATTTTATACAACTGTGTTGTATTGGTCACCATTGAGATGTCAGTAGGTGATGGTTCACAAGTACAGGTTTTTCATGCCTATGTTGAAATCAGTGTAGGGAAGCAGTGAAGGCATTGTTTTAAGCTATTATTGATATACACCGATCAGCCATAACATTATGACCACCTGCCTAATATTGTGTAGGTCCCCCTTTTGCCGCCAAAACAGCCCTGACCCATCGAGGCATGGACTCCACTAGACCTCTGAAGGTGTGCTGTGGTATCTGGCACCAAGATGTTAGCATTAGATCCTTTAAGTCCTGTAAGTTGCGAGGTGGGGCCTCCATGGATCGGACTTGTTTGGCCAGCACATCCCACAGATGCTCGATCGGATTGAGATCTGGGGAATTTGGAGGCCAAGTCAACACCTTGAACTCGTGATTCATCAGACCAGGCCACCTTCTTCCGTTGCTCCGTGGTCCAGTTCTGATGCTCACGTGCCCATTGTAGGTGCTTTCGGCAGTGGACAGGGGTCAGCATGGGCACCCTGACAGGTCTGCGGCTACGCAGCCCCATACGCAACAAACTGCGATGCACTGTGTGTTCTGACACCTTTCTATCAGAACCAACATTCACTTTTTCAGCAATTTGAGCTACAGTAGCTCGTCTGTTGGATTGGACCACACGGGCCAGCCTTCGCTCCCCACGTGCATCAATGAGCCTTGGCCGCCCATGACCCTGTCGCCGGTTCACCGCTTTTCCTTCCTTGGACCACTTTTGATAGGTACTGACCACTGCAGACCGGGAACACCCCACAAGAGCTGCAGCTTTGGAGATGCTCTGACCCAGTCGTGTAGCCATCACAATTTGGCCCTTGTCAAAGTCGCTCAGATCCTTATGCTTGCCCATTTTTCCTGCTTCTAACACATCAACTTTGAGGACAAAATGTTCACTTGCTGCCTAATATATCCCACCCACTGACAGGTGCCATGATAACGAGATTATCAGTGTTATTCACTTCACCTGTCAGTGCTCATAATGTTATTGCTGATCGGTGTAATCATAATAATAATAATAATAATAATAATAATAATAATAATAATAATAATAATAATAACATCAAGATATTTTGTCAAGCACTCTTGTGTATTGTGTATTTTTAGTGTCTCTGGGTGCCCTCTGTACAGTGCCCTAGGGAAAGCCTCAAGCAGCTCAAGTGCACTGAAAACAGGATTTTTATTATTACTATTCTATACTATACTATACTATACTATACTATACTATACATAATAATAATAATAATAATAATAATAATAATAATAATATATTTAGGACTAATACAAATTGTGAATTTACTGTCATGTCAAAAACAGATTTGACATTGTTGGCACTGATGACAATGCCTTTCATTTCTTCTTCCTCATCATTTAACAAGAACTATCTTTAATGGAAAACGAATTTGATTCCAGGCAGCATGCAGAGATAGAGGTTTACACAATCCTCTGAGGGAAGCCCCCAGGTCCTGGAACGGAGCACAGTGAGGTTCCTGGCTTTCACATGTTGACAAGCAGCGTGTTAGGAGAGGGTAACACTGCAGCAACATTACTGCAGATGAGTAGGAGGGAGAGACGGCGATGCTCTGTCAAAATCAGTTTTCCCCTGTGGAAGTGCCCAAAGAGTGAGATTGAGTCAGTGCTGCAAAACACCCTGGATTTGGCAGGGGAATCCTGATAAGCCTTTTTAAATTCCTTGTAGGAGAGCGGGAGACAGGGCGAGGCATGTGAGATCCAGCGATTTTTCTTTATAGTCTGGTTGAGACACTCAGATGTCGGACAGCTGAGTGGTCAGTACAAAGTGGAGGTGAAGGTTCTTGTCTCTGGGAGCAGCAGAATCTTTCTAAAGTTACTGAGGTTTCTGGAGATTAATTTAATGTAGTAATTAATTTGCTTCCACACAGTCCCAAGGTCTACACCCATGTGATTTTTTAAATCAGGTTCAGAACACAGAAGATAAGCACATGTGTCTGGTTGGTTAGAGAAAAATGTGTTGATGACAGATTGATCGCTCTGTTTGTATAATGGATGCCAGCTCCAGACAGTCTTTCACTACAAGGAAGTTAGGTCATTCCAAAACTAAAATGTTGGCATCAGCTATTCAGGGCATCTCAGCTCTTACAATCTGTGTTCAACTCCACCTCAGTGCACAAGTAAAATGGATTTGGTGGCCTCAGGAGCCTCTCACGATTAATGAGCTGAAAAGAGGAAACAGAAAATTGCACCATTTTGCATTTGCAGACCCGAAAAGCCCCAAATGGCAGTGACTTCAGGGTAAGATCAAGATGTTTACCGAGTTATAGATAGAACTTATGTGGGCATGATGCTGGAACAGTGCATAGCTATTGCACTTTATCATCTGTTTTCAGGAGCACTCATCTGTATATGTGTACATGACAGTTTGACTATATCTACTGAATCATTAAGGTGTGCATTTAAGACTGCTTCACCCAATTACACTTTATAAATTACTACTACAGAGATAATAAAAACAATGAACTGTAAGCATCATGGTGTCAGTGCACAATGGAGAAAAGCTACACAATGACATCACTGAGTGTGTTTGCTCTATATACCTTAATAAACTGAGCTGTACCATTTATCAATCATGGTAACTCCAAGGCCACATTTCTCTCTCCTCATAATACATCTAGACTTACAGGCCTGTTGTTGACCTCAGTAGTTCTTCATACTTCCGGAAGTAATTCTTTATAGCTGAACCACCAAATAATATTAAAGACCTGCATACAGAAATATTAGACATGAGTCACAATATTTTTTGATTAGGTTATAGGCCAAATTTAATAACAAATTCTCATAAAAGCTTAGCTACACTGAAATAATCAGATGAGTGGAATAAATGGAACAGATTGAAAACCACCCCTCTGGCTTTAAATTGACTCTGCAGTTTTTAAGAGCGGTGTTCCTATAGTGCTTAAATCACGTATGAATGTAACCCATAAAGGGATACCTTGTGATTTCTGTTGTTTTAGCATTATCTTAAAAACATCTTAATATGATTTGAAAAGGGCAATGAGGGGACATTATTTCCATTTACTATAGACTCACTGAAGTGCTGGTTAGTGTTGTGTATGTGCCCTTTGCTATATGTACTGATTTTAGCCATCTACATTATATAATCAAAAGTAGTGAATCATGAAGAAATAGGAAAGCAATCAACCATTTGATAAATTCTCTTCATGGCCAGTCCTTCTTGCATCTTATCCATGCCAAGGTAAAAATGTGTTTTCTGCTTGTCTGTTTGCTGTGTTTGTCTTCATATAATACTGGTATACAAAGGACAGAGCTGTTGTATCTGAAATCACACGTCATACTAAAAGATCTACATTACATTAAATTAAAGCAGGTTTGTAGTTTCTGGACTTAGGACTTTTCAATCACCAATGGGATCAAGCTGTAGAGATGACAATAAATTACCTGTTACTGTTAAAAAAGTCAAACTTATTGGCTTTTAAATCAAGATGAAAAAGTGCTTGCCAGAGACTACAAAATGGTGCCAGGCAAACCAAATGTCTTGCAGACAGTGAGCACCAGATGGCTTCAACAGATGTGCCATGAAGCCTAATTAAAATGTCCGCTCCCTGCATCAGGAGAAGAGAGAAGCAGGGAATTAGCATGAGATTCAGGCAATGGGGATTTACTACAGCAGGGTCAGCCATGTGTGTTCACAACACAGGTAGAAAAACAACTAATATGCGGCACCTGCGATTACAATTTCTATTATTTATTTATTTAAAGTGTACTGTAAATATTTATGGTAAAAGTTAGAAAGTTAACCATAAACTGCATAGGAACACCATATGCCCTACTTTTACAGTTCGAACAGGCCCTGGTTTGACAGATAACATTTCACTCCTTTCTTATTCTTTAGAGTATGAATTACTTACATTCTTATTGTATCAATTCATTATATTTAAATATATACAATCTAAACTTCTGAATCAACAGCTTAGCTAGGGGTGTTTAGTTTATAACTCCTTGTTTTCTCTGAATTCATTTTAAAAATCATGAAAACAAAAATAATAACAGCATTTAGTGGAATTCCATAATGTAGGAAAGCAGAAAACCTGGAACAATCTAGACAATTCATAAACAAAATATCTGAATATAACTATATAACTTGTCTGTGAAGACCCAGAAAACATACCCCACATAAAGAAACTATTGTAGAAAAATATATATTGATTCCTTCAGACACTATTATGATGCAAACCTTCTCAAATTGGTCCTCTTTCTGAATGAGATGAGGAGGTGCTACTTCAAAGAAATACCTAACAGAAATATGCTACAATTTCTGTCACTGTTTCCATTTATCTGGCAAACAAAAATGGGATCAAAGGACATTCAGAGGGTACAGAAAACCAGCTGGCCATATAGTTAGCTGGTTAAAACAGCAGCTTATAGCCAAGCCAAGCTTTCAGCACCATGGAGAGAAGACTGCAAAACTAAATTACCACTAACTTTACAATTGCCTAGTAAAGTCTGATAGTTTCATTTCTCAATGGCTTACAAAACTGGAACAATGTCACACAGAACTTTATTTATTTTCAAGGCTAAACATTTAAATAACAAATTTAAAGACCATTAAATAAGGTAATGACACCTTAGTGGCATAATACTGTATTTTTGTATTATGTATGTATGTATTTCATGGGGAAATAATGCAATGGGCTATTTTTATATTGTTTCCCAAAGATATTTCTTTGTAGGACGTTGACAGTAGATTATATCACAATTATTTTTTCATTTTACATCTTTTTACATACATTCATATATCCATTCTAAGTATTGCCAGAAGATGGCAGTATTGATATTTAGAAATGGTTCTGCAGTCTAGGCAAGTTAGCATGCAGCCAAATCTACAAATCCAGCGGTTTAAGATTTCAAGAGCATCGGAAGCATCCATCTGCATCTCAGCTAAAAAATGATAGACTTTGTTTAAAAACAAAAAATCTAGCAAACACAGTTAACATTATACATGTCCTCATTATGTGTGCAGATGACCTGGGTTGAACTGATATTCTGGTTTGCTGGGCTGTCCTAGTTTTCACAGGATTTTTTTCAATAAGGAATGTATGTGCTGTGACCTGTAAAAAGGGGTTGAATTGCATCAGCTGTAGAATGAAAATAATAAAAATCATAGAGATGGCCTGAAATGGAGATCAACAGCTTATCTTGGATCACATAATGTCGTCAGTTCCAGCTTCAGGCTGACCAATCCCCTATTTACATTTCGGCTGCATTTCCTGCACTGGGATAGGGCGCTGCCAGCTGCGTGCCAATTGGCTGGAACCATGAGGTAGCATGCTGCATCTTGAGAAGGCCTGAATGCTTTCCTATCCCAGAGCTGGAGATCACGTTGGGGCATGTTTCTTGAACAGGACATACATTCCATTTGTGTTTTGTTACAGCTAGCTGTTACTTGCAATGCCAAACATGTCAAAGACTCCCACTGTACTGCAATGATCCCTGGCGTACCAAATTCATCACTGAAGTGGTGCTCACCTTCTCAGGACCTCTCTTCTGATGTTTCACTACTCAGCATGATTAGGAACTACGGATTACCACAGAAGAGATTGTTATTAACTGTACATGTGTTTATTTTTCATGATACATTAGGAATAGATTGAAGACAGTAGCCTCTTGGTAGAATTCTCTCACGAGTGAATAAAACTACTTGTAGAGAGGAATAGCTCACTATTCTAACATGAACAATACGATTTTTAAAGTCGCGTCGCTTCTACTGCTGAGCTAATCCCAACAAATTGGGGAAGTCTGGTGTGTAGAAGAATCAGAGCTATACAAGATGCATCAACAATCATAACATATTGATTTTACAAATAGACACTGTGTGATGTTACAGAGTAATGAGATTTATTTGTAGTTGCCATTAATACAATGTTGTTGTTTTTTTACTAGTAGGTAAGGGATTCAGTATTAAGTCTTTGCAGTACTACTGCTCCATATTTGCTATATGTTTCAGGGCTTTTTACCCATAGGAATGTTTTTGCTGTAATCCTAGGTTTTATCCCACACTTCAGTAATCTCTCTTTGAAGTGACCCCTCCCTCTGTTATAAAAGCATATTGTACTGACATGGTCTTTTCAATAATTTCTCTACCACTGGTGCATTCATTTAACAGTTTAAGTGAAAGACTCACAAAGAAAAGAACTCTATCAAAGGGAAATGTTACTTGGAATATAGTTTGTAGAATACAATACATTCATTAAAAATGAATATGATTTCTGAAAATATGATCAATCCTTAAATGCACATAGCATGTAACAACAGTATGATACATTGCCTGATGCTCTTTACCCGTACAAAAATACATATGTGGATGCATTATCATTTGATTAAAAATACATTGCTATATTATTAAATATTCATAGAGAGGATTTTACAGTAATATATATTTTTATGAGAGCACATTTGATTTTCAGTATTCATTAAAGTCATCATGCTTTCATTTTTTTAATTGGCCTGAGTTTGAGTTCTGACTATTTCCTTGGATTTTTACAAAAGTAACAGTAATATTTAGACTGATGACATTGTACCATTCATGATTATGTTTGTGTTGAGCTACACTGTTACAGCGACTGTATCTTGGTGCCTCCTCATTTATTTAAGTACCTGTCTACGTATACCTCTAAATAATTCTAAATAAAGTAGTTTTTGTTTAGGTTAAGACACCTTAGGCCTACACCCAACAATTTACCTTAAATAAGAGTTGTATGGATGTTCAGCAGAATAAAGAATAGGTAACTTAAGATACTACGGTTACTGTTTAACCCTGCAGAATTTATTCCAGTTGGCCTGTGGACTTCCAACAACAATTGCTTAACAATTGTCATCAGTGTCTGAGGCTAATGGGTACTGACTGATGAGCTAACCATGTGGGCTAGACATTTAAGAAACCAGTTCAAACTGGGAAACTCTAAGCATCCTGTCCTGGGACAAATGAAGAAAATTACTGCAGATAACCACTGCAGAGTATTTGTTGAAGCAAATCTATTTAATTGACTTGAAGTTTAGCAAATAAATAAATAAACAATCTCTTCATGGGTAAACTTCTTCGTATGGACATTTCTGCAACCTTGTTGATTATAAGATTTGAAGTGCCAGGGGGCTTTTACTTATTGTGCTTTATTTAAAAAAAATCGGGCCTTGGCAAGCCAGATTCAATGTATCAGTTACAATAACATTCCTTGAAGAAAATGTCAAAATAACATTTAACTGTTACTTATGTGGGATACTAGCTTTCATTTCTCATTCTTCACAAGGTAGAAGTAAGAAGAAGATAGAAGAAGAAGATTTCCCACACAAAAGCATAGCACTGCATTTACATAGAGAATGTTTAGACCAGTGGATTTCTTTTACACACAGATAAATGTGTACATAAAAGCCATCTCCCTCCTTCTTTGCAACTAGTTTTCTCTTGCAGCTCTTATCTATAGCTCAGCCCTGGCGTTACAGAGGCTTATTATAACCTTCATATCACAATAGCTTTCTTCTTCTCACTCCACAGCACCTGTTGAAGCCCAGTTAATGGTTCACTAAAAAACTTGGCTACCTGTTATTATAGCATACCACTTTATACTCGTTTGCTTTCAAAGAAACATTGTTGTTAATCTTTTACAGGGTTGGAATGGTGTCTTTGAATTCCATTCAAAAAGACAGATAGCAATCTTATCTGAGTGCTTCATGAAAAAGGCTCCATTTCCAAACACTATATATTTGTAAGAAAAGGGAACATGTTTAAATCATGCAGAGGCAGGGATTGCATTATGTTATTTAAACCTTGAACACTGGGAAAAATTGACCATTTTGTACAAGAGCAATACAGTGTGCCCCTTACATCATGTTCCAAAGAAAATGGCTGCAGTTGTTGGCAGCTTTTCAATTTTTTATATAGTCTATATTCTGCCCCTTACACAATTTTACTACTGGTAAGATCCTAGTTTTCAGAAGTGCTGTATAAGCTTGCTTTGTGCTAGTACAATGATCTTGTAGCAAGATAGCACAAGACTCCTGTTTGGTGTTGCCAGCGGGAGAAGGAATGTTTGGTCTTACCTCTGTCACATGATCATTCTTGGAATATTTAAAAAGGCAGCTCATACAATATAATTAGAAAAAAAAGCAGATGATTGCTTAACTGGTTGAAAAGGAGACCCAATTCCCCCAAACCAGGATCAATGATGGAGAACAGAAAAGAGATCTGTCTCAGATTGTGGCCAAATGTATTCTTTATTTCTGAGGTTTCTTACACATAGTACTCTATCCTATGCTTTCTCTAAAGCAAACATTTTGACCTGTAACAAATAATATCTACTTAGGAACTCTTTATTTGGAATATGATGTAAGAGGTGAAAGGCTAAATGAGTATCCCATTTACTCCAAAAAATCTTAAAATATTCTGTGTGTTTCTGTCAGTTAGGAAACTTCATGCTTGAAAAGTGTAAAATCATGCTGTAAACTATGTTGGCTTTTATAGATTTAAGTCCTGCTTCATTGAAGCCCAAATTCTACCACTGCAATTTCCTCAGATTACAGTGGCATTCTAGTATAAACCTCAGACAAATAGGAACAAAATATATAGCATAAGAAAACCCACACTATTGAAGAAATAATTTTATCTGAAGAGCAAAAGGGGAATAAAAGTGTTAACATTATTTCTCACTTACATGAAAGGCAGGGGGAAAAGGTCTCTTTCTTTGGGATGCAGATAGTGATCAAACTACAAACGTTGTCATTCAGATTAAATTACCTCTTCACACATGCCACACTGAAAGATTGTGAATATCCACTTAGTACAATTACAGCCAGATACAGACTGATCTCAATATGGAATACACCACCACATCTTGTAAAACAAATAATTTCATATAAATCAATATTTTTATCAGTAGCTCAGAAAGATGGGAATATAGAGACAATGCACCCCTTATGACAACAATGAAACGAGAAATTTCCATATGAAAAACAGGCCCTGTCTGCTAACAACACCTTTGCATACACAACACATTATTTTCTGTTCTGTCTCTTGTTTGAATCTGCCTAATCCATTTAAAACTAGTTAAAAGATTTCTTGCAATTAGTGTCTTTACAAATACCCACAAAACACATTGTGTTACTCCTCTGGCATTCAGGTAGGCCTGGTCAAAGACACTGACACAATTTGGGATGATTCTACAGACATATGGAAGAGAGTTATTTCACACAAACAATTGGGAGATTTTATTTTTTTTAAGAACTGTTTTAGCTATCAAACTTTAAACCAATCCAATAAATACACCTTATTTGAAGGTCTCATCCAGAAATGTGACCTAATTGCCCTGCATAAAGGTTTATATAGTTGGCCAAAAAGGACCTGCCAGATTTGATTCCCTTGGTCTTTGTTGCTCTAAAGATACAATCATTTGTAAGAAAATGTTTAGAAAGTTGTCATGGAAATGGTAAATGTGACGATGCCCTGCGTTGAACTCTCCCGAGAAAAGCTGCCCAATGGCTGCCTGCTGCCCGCGAAGCCCCATTGTGTTGCTAGGAGATTATGAAATGCATTTGTAACAGTAAACACACTTGCAGACACTGTGTGCAATTGCACATCATTAAAGATCCTGACAAGAACACAGGAAATTCTTCAGTCTTTCATCTGGAGTAACTTCTTGCCAGTTGCTACATGGAGGAGAGGAACAAGATCAATGCACAGAACAGAGTTTGCTCTCAGAACTCTAAAGACACCTAAATCAGTCAGAAAGCCTGTCTTCTGAGCTCTTGATTTTACTTTAGTTTGCCCCTGTTGAAGAGATTTGGCTGAATCCCATTACTACAGATGAGGTATTTTCACAGGAAATAAAACCTCTGACTCTGAAACAAGCACACCCCCGATTAATCAGGCTGAAACATTCTGTGCCCAGGCTTTTTGTGAAGGGCAGAGCTTTGATAGGGTAGTAAACGTTGAAATGCAAACACACATACAAAAAAAGTAAAAGCCATATAATAACATAAGCTTAACTAAGCGTATTTTCTCTAAGATTTTCAAAATTGTGTTTGTTTTCAGATTTCTTTGATATGGGCTGTCCTCCAATGTTTTCCAACTCCTGTAGCCTAGAGTCAATTCAGAGTTACTATTTAATTATTCAAACGTGAGTTATAATGCAGAGATAAATAAATTCTCTTCCATCAGATATCCAGGCCAATGTTGAAGTTTGAACTACAGGAAACTAGAAGAAACTAAATGCATTACTCCAGGAAATGCCTGTAGACATAGTCCTTGCAATGAATGTTTCTCTAGGGAAAGATTTTACTCTCTATGTATTCACACTGAGGTTAAAATCGCATTCGCAATAATCAATCTCCTTTGAAAACAAAGCAAAATAGGGAATGTTTATTATTTTTCCACAGCATTTAAGCTAAAACTTTTATTTTACTTTATGTAAAAATATAAAGATGGTCATGAATGAGGAAACATACCAACTTCATCAAGATAAAGAGAGAATAAAGGCTTTGTACTTGTCTTGACTGCTGAAAGCCATTTAAGACCTTCAGTATAAAAAGGATGTAATTATAAAATGTGTTAAAGGTTACTACACTATGCTTTAGAGTGTACTCTTTTATTTAACTCATAAATCACTCTTCAGTGCAGCATTACCGCTATTTTCCCAATTATAAATGTCAAGTACTGACACACAGAACTGGGGTTTCTAAAGAGCTTCACTGCGAATGTTAATAGATTTGTAAATTTCCCTGTTGAGAAAAAATGTCTATTTACATATAGACACATGCTCATCCTTCTGGTGTTAATCTAGGTTAGTTGTAAATGTTTATAGTAATTAGAATGTATACAGCATAATCCCCAGGGAAGTGAGAAAACTGTAATGTTAAAAATACAGTGAATGAAATGGATCACCATCTGTTTCACAAGGAATATCTGCCAAGTTTACCTCACAGTAAGAAATATCAGCTCATCCTTTACACAGCAGTCTTTATCCTGCACAGATGATTGCTTTATTGTATATTCTCATTTCAGAATGGCATTCTCTTAGATTGGTGAAGACATTATGATGAAGACATCGTTTTTTGTTTTGTTTGCAATAGTACAGTAATAGCAGCTAATAAATGATTAACTGGTTACCTCTTGGGAGACTTCACAGATGTAAAACTCTCTTTTGCTTGAACACAACATCCTAAATGAGTGAATAGACCAGAACATAAACAGGTTGTTGAATGTGACAGGAACGTATTAGTTGAACCATGTCTGCTCCCAGTTGAAAACACCTCCCCTCTGTATACCTACTCCCACTCCAGCACAAAACCTGATCTAAGTACAGAACACATACATATTTTAGGCCTCACTCATGTATTATTACTGACTAGATTGAAAAGTTTATAGTGTTACATGGTAAACCATACGAACAAATGCATTGACTTTTGGTGGTGGGATGTATTTTTACACAACAGCATCTGGCCTTGCAGTAGTAACACCAATTGTTTCCATTAAGGCTGTTACAACATGTCATAAATCTAGGTTCCACAACCTGTCGTTTAAGCCACGTAAACAGGAGCGCAACAAACACAATCTGTAATCCATGAGACAGAGAAATCCTAGGGCATCTTATTTAAAGAAGCTAGAGGTTAAGATAATAAGACCAGTTCTTGTTATCTTGGCCAATCACATGTTCCATGTATAAACTGTCAAATCTTGTGTTAGTCACACCCCTTTGCAAGACTACATCACTATATATATACAGTATATATATATATATATATATATATATATATATATATATCATCAAAAAGGCCTCTATCAAATTGCTGTGTCCCACAATATAGCACTGAGTTTGCATTTCCTTCATATTGCCAGGTAATTTGTAAATTTTATTTGATACCTGACTCCATTACAAATTTGACATAGTATCTACTAATAATCTAAAAATATCGTGTTCAATATCAAGTCATGTATACTACATCTTCAATCCATTCATTGATCTGAAGAAAAAATATATATTTGCTTTTAGTCATGAAACAGTGCAGCACGAATACATTAAGAATTCTGTGGAATATCTCAAATAAATGTTAGTACGCATCCTGATACATACTTGAATTTCTCAATGAAATAAATAAAGAAAACATACCCCCCCCCCCCCACACACACACACACAAACAATAACATGCTAGAAGTTATATATGCAGTAGCCTCCAAATATATGCACACCACTGATGAAATGTAACATCTTGTGTCATAATAAACACTTCTTGTCACCTTACGCAACAAATGTTTCTGCATGCCTGAACAGTTGTTAGTGGGCTACATTAAGATGCCATATTATCCATGCTATCTGCATCACATAGCCTCTGATCCACTCCAGCAAATGAGAAACACTACCTGGAGATCTCCTATTTTTACATGACATGAATGAGCATAAAGTATAAAGCCCTTTTTCCCCCTCAAATCTCATTCAGCTTCCTTCTCCTGTAACTCATTGATTGGGTAGTATTTTTGAAATCTAGGTCCTTCTGCCACCCGGGAGACGCCATAAAATTCACTCCAGGAAAGAATATAGCAGATCTCAAGGACAGTAGGCAACAGAGATGTAGTTTCATAAGTCTGTTTGGAAAAATAACAATCACCCTGCAGCCGGGAATAAAACATTATTCGAGCAGTTAGGGGCTATTCTCGTCATTCAGGATGAAACCTAAGTTAGATGCCTCCTCTGGCTGTTTTCACTCCTAAGGAAGATTTTGTTTGTATCTGGTAAGTTATTACATTTCCTAACATTGTGCATTACCTCACATTATGTCAAAATGTGTTTTATGGAGTATTGTAAAGTGTTTTTTCTGTTGTTACTTTAGCTTACAAACAATGATTAAGTACTTAATTTGTATGTTTAGTTAAAACTGCTGGCATGTAAATGTTATTATTGCTGATGGTCTTCAAAAGGTACCAAAAGGCAATAAGGTACCAATTACAACAAACTTCAATACCTGTGGCAAATTATATTTTGATTGACACAGAGCATCAGTGTTTAAGCATTTTAATTTTTCTATGTCCCAGTCCACATTCCAGCTTTTTTTAATGGAAATAAAATGTTTTCACACCCCATATTCTTCAATGGGTGATTAATTTTTCTTTTGCCACAACGATATGCGAATTGTACATCATTATACAAATAGAGACAACCAGCATTCCAAAGCATTACTAATTTTTACAAATGATCTTTTCGCTGGGATTTGGTTCAATCTGAAAACATAGTTTGATTGCTTTTACTATTTCAGAGACATTTTAAAAAATATTACAGAAAGGGGTTATGCATTATGGTATAATTTCACAAAAAATAAATAGTTATCTTTGACAAGTCAGGAATATAATGCTGAAAACAGCTAATGAATTTGGAAAACTCTTGAAGTGTGTGTTAAATAATGTAAGTATATTTATCCTGTTCTTATCAGGAATGACCTCCAGGGAAACCACATAGCACATAGCATAAAACAAAATTTAATTCTTACCATTTGATGGAGTAGCATGATGTAATATCCAAAAAAGTACATATTTTAGCTCGGTGGATTTGTAAATCCAATTTTTCCTCCTTAAATAATTTTTAAAAAGTCCTTTTAGTTTATTGCCATCAGTAATTCTTTCAAACTGTTTTCAAATGCTTATCTCTTAGCTTAGACAACAGTTTCAACATCATTTCAATATTTCATTACACTGTGCAATCATGAACAATTCTTCAATTTGGCATGCTGCATTGAGAATAAGTACCCACCCTGACCTAAATGTTACGGAGAAAAATCTAATAACATTCTTGACAGGCTTGGCAAAGATTTAGTGCATCTCTCTGGCTTGCAGTTCAATTGCGTGCTCCAGTTTTCAGGTACTGTGGGAATGTATTTTGACCTCTTCTGGTCCGTTCTTTTAATTTGCACCAAAGAAAGCACTTAAGCATAAATTGCAGCCAACTATTGTGCAATTGAGAACTTTGAATTGAGATACATTCATCCATGTTTATCAACTTTTTCCCTGTTCTAATTAATTGTATTCCACATGGTATTAGAGAGGGATTATAAACTAATGATGCACACCCATAGAACACTTTTTGTTTTGCTGGTTCGGAAGAGTCTCCTTGACAATCATCAGAGTTTGTTTTCCAAAACTTTGAAGGTTTCAACTTTAATGCAGGGGAGTAAATTAAGAATCTGCTCTCCGCCAGTGATCATTGCAGTGCACTACATTCCAGTGTAACAAAGGGAGAAACATGAAACCAATGTTACTGAAAAAGTTTGGGAAAAAGAAAAGTGGAACAGCCATGTGTGATGCATTAGTGGCCAAAGTAAGTAGATGATTGGTTGCCGTAACTTTAGTCATGGAAAGTACAAGACCTTTTTGGGACCAGGATTTGCATGTTTTGACTTTTCAATCTTACTGGCTTATTGCTGCTAAGCAGGGTCTTCCTTCAATCTGATCCCTTCAAAATGCCAATTTCTCTCCTCCTAAGATAATAAAGACCAACAACATAAGACAGAATATCACAATTATATGAATGACATTGGAGCAGGGTGGAGACATCTAATTCAATATCACAACCATTTACTGAATTACACTTGAATAGAGCCTTATATTGTGTCAAATCTTTGGCAAAAAAGAAAGGTTTGAACATCTGTACCGCATGTGGCCTAGCTCCATATGACCACAAATGGCACTGAACAAAAACAAACAAAAGTCAACGTCTTTGCTCTGCCGTAATTAGCATCTCCTGCACTGCTTGTGCAGCAACCTGATACCTAAGACACAGGAGCAGTGAAATCCCTGAATGGTAATCAGACGTTGGCACTGTGACACAGGCATCAGTATTAGACTGGCAGGCTGACGTCCGCTTTAAGAAAGTCAAGGCACACCGCTGAAGTCTGGTGTTATACATAAACATAAAATCAGTAAACAAACACTGTAATATTCAAAACGCTGTCATGGGGGAAACGAGGTGCCTCAGCTCTATGGCAGTTATTGAGTTATTTGCAGTAGGTGTTTTGCATAGAAGAGGAGGTTGGTGATCTCTGTTATACATTTAACAATAATAATAAAAAAGCTCTATCTTGCTCTATTCACTACTGCATGCTGGAAGTTGAACTTTCCTGGGAAATATGACTTTTTAGGAAGTTTATGTAGCTAGCCACATTGTGTTTACTGTATGAAAAAATAAATACACCCCACAGTAAAGACATTTTTACACGTCTGTGGCCTTTCTGCACAGTACAATCATACCCCTTTTACCAACTTGACAGAGACTAGTGTAGTGCGGTAGGTGGGTGGGTGTTTTCTTTTTTTCTTTTATTTTTCATGTAATAAAGCTCTCTTCCACGGGGTTTGCTTTCCCACGCTGTTCCCATGCTTTCTCCTATGCCGGTGCAGCCATGCAGTTTGGGAAATTGGGAAAGGAGGGGGGGGGGGGGGGGTTTACTAGTCCTGGAATGTGTTCTGGCGCGCGTCCCCGATCTAGGCGCGCCCCCGCCCCCTCTCTCTCGCGCGGGTGAGCGGCGCGCCGGAGGCCTGCGTGCACGCGCGGCGGGGCGACAGGTCTGTGTCGAGAGAAAGAGAGAGAGAGAGAGAGAGAGGGAGAGGGAGAGGGAATGATGGCGGTGGAGGAGTGACAAGAGTTTGAAAGAGTGGCTTTGGAAAGGACGAGCTCTCATCCCCAGACGCAGAAACACGGAAAAGTCGAGGTAAAGCGCTTTAAACGGGAATATCTGCGGCCAGAGGCTCCTCGGTCCCGGCGAACTTATTTCACTGCCAACCGGGAAACGAGCACTCGCTGCAGCTCAATAGAAACACTTCCCAACAACAAAAAGTGTCTCAACTCTGTCCCGAAGTGCTTTAGGGGGTTTGTTCGGGGGGATGTGGAGTGATATGTCACCCTGGCGTGAGTGGAGAGTGGTTTTGTGTAAATGGTGGATGTTTAGTGGATGTTACAGATCTCGTTAATGTAGGTGTGGATTTCCTTTGGGAGAGAAGGAGGGTTCAGGACATGCGTTCATCAGGCGTGTATTCATTCGCCTACTTTTGATTACAAAGACGATGGGAAGGGAAAAAAAGCACATGCGGGTCGCAAAAGTGTGGCTTGGACTGGGGTTTGGACTAGATCTCTAGATGGGAAAGGATCTGTGCAGCTGTCTGTATGGATATAGACATTATAGAGAGAGGCATATGCTAACAAAGTGCGGAACTTGTATATTAGACATGCAGACAGCTCATGCATGGTTATGTTCGCACTGCATTCATTGAGTCTTAATCATCCTTTATGCTTTCTTCTGCTAGATGACCACAACCTGCTTTTTCTGAAGAACTGGTGTCTGGACTGAGTTGACCCGTCGAGATCAGTGGGATTCATGGCACATTATCAAAACGAAAAAGGACGACTTATGCAACTGTAACGGAAGGGGAAAGTGCCCTGGAATAGTCACCCCCATCCTCTCCTGCTAGAAGAGATCTAACTTGTCTTTTTCAACTGGTGTCTGCAAAATGATCAAGACGGAGAGCAAAGGGGACCGGACGCTGAGGAGCGCTTCTCCTCACAGAAATGCCTACAAGTCGGACTTCCACGCCATTAAATGCTCCTTTGATGGTGCAAAACCCGACATCGCTCCCAAGTCCTACGCCAATGGGTCCAGTGATACCCGGGAAGATGCCAGGGGGAGACCGTTTGGGAACCGTGTGAATAAAATCAAGAACATCTTCCTGCAGATGGACGGTCAGCAGAGTGAAACCACAGAGGTGAAAGTGGTGACCAAATGTGAGCTTCCCGCGGTCTCGCCGCCCAAGCTGTCTTTCGGTACCAGTATGCATAAAACCAGTTTGTCCAGTACCAGCCCTGAATCGCCAGGTTCAGATAAAACCCACAAGGGTGAAGATGTAGAGATTGACAAAGTAGCTCTGGCGGAGAAATTTTCGTCGACTAGAAAGCTGTTTGAGAGAAGTATAAAAGAGCAGACCCCTTCTGAGAAGCATTCTCCCACCAAAGTCAGAGGGCACATGTCACTGGGCAGCGGATCTGATGAGGGGAAAAGCATGCGTCGGTCGTCAGGGTCCTCGGAGAGTACAGTGGGCAGCGTAAAGATGGACCACAGCCCTACCTCCTTGACCAGAGGCTGGCAAGATGATAAAAGTGACGGCGAAGAAGCCAAATGTATGCCCATGGTGTCCAGGTTATCCTTGAATGCCGGGCCAATTTCCAGGAGGTTAGAGAACTTCATGGTAGATAGTGATGGTGAGGAATCCAGCAACAAAGCAACAGTTAAAGAACCAGATAGCCAGCAAAATCTACGCAGTCCTTCAAGTCCAGAGTCTGCACAGCCCACCTTCCCGATGGATGATGGCTCCGGTAAGACCACTGTCATCACTGCTTCGACTGTAGTGTCCAGTCCAGTCCAAAAGCAGGCCCAGTCATGTGTCCGTACAAGCTACAGTGCACAGAAGGACACCCCATCTGAAGCTGCCAAGAAGGATGGGCAAGTGGTCATAGGCAGCACAAACGGCAGCCTCTCTGACCAAGGCCCCTCTCTTGTTCAGACGGGACTGGGGATGGTCCGGGCAGAGCTGGTTGTGGTCCAGAACGAGTCGTCCGAGAGCGAGGACAACGAGGAGGAGCTGGACAACGATGTGTTTGAGGAGCAGAAAGCAGAATCCTCGAAGGAGATTCAGTGTGAGCAGCCAGTAAACCCTTTCGTAAAGGAAACTAGAGGGTCGGGGGTGTACAGAGAGGTGAGGGAAGCCGAAGCAGAAAGCAACAGTCAGGTGTCAGGCTGGAAGGAACAGGAAGTGGAGAGCAAGACAGGGAACAGTGTTGAGGAGTGCACTGAGGAAGATGAGGCCGGGGAGGAGGAGAGTGAAGTGGAGGAGCAGGGGGACGTCGGCAGGGGCACGGTGTCTCCTGTCATCTATGGCATTGAGAACGCAGCCTTTGTGGACGACAGGGACACCGAGCCGGAGCACCAGGAAGAGGAGGTGGAAGAGGAGCAGGCAGAGGAGTACGATGAGATTCCAGGTCTGTCGGATGAAGAAGAGCCAGGGCCTCCCAGGAAGATTAAGTTCTCAACTGAGCCAATCCGGGTATTTATTTATTTTCTTTTTACTCTTCCTTAAAAAGTCACACTGCTGCATTCACTTGGGGCGTGGGGGTGTGTGAATAATGCTAGTAAGGGAGTTAATTATTTGTGCGCCCTGAATTGGACCCCATGAAAGTTTTTAATTAGAACCCTCTCTCTCTCTCCATTCCCTGCTTCATGAGTACATGTAGGCATTCTTCAGTTATCCATCTAACAAAAAACAACATACATTTCTGAAAATCTTTTAATGCAAAAAAGAGAGATTGGCTTACCCTACATGCTTATGCATCATAATCAGAAATGTTTATTTATGGAAGTATTTGACACACAAAAGTATCTGCTTCGTTTTGTAGTATTAAAAAAAGCATGGGTTTCTTTGAGTGAGTGTGATGTGTTAGTTCGAAAGTAAACAATTATTCTGCACGTTATTGCATTCAATACTGCCAAATGAACCCACGTCAACACGTTTAGGGCAGAGCTGGAGCAAAATGTTCAAGACCATGCAAAAAAATGTTGTAACTTATTCAAACTTTCACAGCAGAAAACAACAGAAAGGTTTGTCCAGCACAGCTAGTTTTGTGAAATTATTCAGACATGTTCTGTGCAAGAACTAATGAAGATTATTTTTGGAAACAGTTGTTTATATTACATAATGTGTAGAGAAGAGAAAATAAGTAGGCCACAGCTGAGGACAGAGCGAGGAAGAGACCGTGAATCTGGAACTGGGGCACAGCCGGGTCTCTGATAGGGACAGACCCTACTGCAGGGTGTTGTATACTTTCTTATTTTACAAGGCTGAAGATCATTTTAAGCTGGTTTGAAAAAATATGAAGTTTCAATTTTTTACAGTCTATTTTAATATGTTGTCACCTTAGTCTAACACTTAGGGTTCCTTCATTTAAACCTGTTAACAAGCCAGCAGTTTTCTCTTTCCTGATTTTTGCTTGACTGAGTTTAATGATACCTGTGTCATGGACATTCCTGAGTAATGACTGTCATTTATCAGTGCCCCTGCTGAGGTGGCTAACTCAAACATTGACACATTGTGGAAGGGTGTGCAGTTATCTGTGCCACAGTATCATTACACCTTATCCACATCAACTGATTCAGGAAAATTGGGAAAAGAGTGCCTTCCTCAGCTCTTAAAAACAGCGAGGCAAAAGCAGTCTTGTTGCCTCTGTAAGCCGCACCGTTGGTTTTGAAACGGGAACAGTCAACTGAGCTGTATGTAAATCCCTTCACACCCCATTTGGACTTATCAGTGATCCTCCATCATTTCGGTGGTGTGGACAGATCAGTAGTAGCATTGCAGGGGGTCCTGTGACGGATTGCTCATGGTCTGTAGTTGAACCAAAGCAACATATGGGAGGCCCCCTTGGGTTGGTGGAGCCGTGGTTCAGTCTGCTTGATTGATGCCAGGTCAGAGCCTCCCCCTACCTTGAAGTTGCTGTATGCGTTGCAGGTGACATTCCTGTTCATTCTGTACAGTCCACATAATGGCGTTTTATACTCAGAAGTGACTTAAGTTTGTGTAGTATACAATACTACCAAAACGAAAACAAAGCAAATAAGTGACATTCCTTTCCTCATAGTTCTTAATTTCCCCCCCTCCAGCTCAGTGGCCTGCATGCCAAGCAAGTGCACGCTACTGGAGATTTTCAAGATTTCACTGTAGCGTAGTGTAGTCTAACCATACAAATCTCCATTATAGGTGAGAGAGAGTTTACTTTTGAAAACAATAGACCAAAAGCTCAGTCTCTGCAGGAGTGGGCCTTAACAAGACTGTTCTTGCTCAGAAGGCTATGTCCTACAAAAAGTCCTCGGCTTGTGAAGCAATATTAAAGCAATTTGAATACACAGCTTTTTTTGTTTTTCCCAGCAATACACGATAACATTTGGAGAAGTTCCATGAACATTTTGTGGTTTTGCCCTGGCATGTGATATATTTATTTATATTATTTTTAATGATTCCTCCTCACTATATAAATCAGTTTGAAAGTGGTGAATCGGTACTTAGAAGAGACTGCAATCTTTTTATTTCTGGTGGTTTGAAATGAATACTTGCAATTTTAATGTAGCCAAACATAAAAGTTTGAATTTCTGGAAAATGACCTAGATTTCCTTTCAGTTTTTCTCAGTTTATTTGCTAAGTTTCTCCAAGCCATTAGAAATAAAATCATTGCCATATAGTTCATCTAGATATAATATAAACTATGTAATGTATCTGTACTAGTTAGCCTAGTTTATGATGAATATTTATAATCTCTGTTGTGATGCAATAATAGACAACCTACAGACTGAGCTAAGTAATAAAGAAAAGTTACAATACTCCGTACTACACTTTTTTTTTCTATCAGTACATTTTCATGGCTGCAGACTTTTGATCTTTAGTGTCATTTTGTTATTTTCTTAATTTCAGGTTGTTTGTAAATGCTCTCTCACCAGCTAGTGTACTTATTTGGATATATAGTATCCAGTTTGCAATGTGTTCTTTTGTTAGACTACAGGAACAATGGGCAGCTTGAAACGCCTAAAGTATAATTTGTCTTCCTGGCTGATGTAGAGGTCAGTTGCTGTAAATAGCCTGCTCTCCTCAATAGGGATCCGGTGTGCTGTGTTACTCGACTGCGTGCTGTGAAATGGCACTGAAAGACCCGGGCAGTCTTGGAAGACCTGCCCTTTGGACAGTGTTGCCAAATTAACATGAAAACACCACTGTGATTGTACAAGATGGGAATTAACTTGATCACCGTTGCCCGGTGACGTGTACAGCCATTTGCAAACTGGAGTTTTGTTGAACAGATACATCACACCCTTCTTCCAATAATATTATAACTCCGTACAAGTGAACTTTGGGGGTTGGGGGGGTGCAGGTTAAAGTTCCATTCTCCTATGTATGCTTGTTCTGTTTGCCATTACATTTAGTTTCATTTTTGAGGATTATGCAAACCTTAGACTTTCACAGTAGTTTGTCTTCAGGGTGTTTCCTCAAGAAGCAACTGTCATGGGTGTGTGTACACTTCACTTTAAAGTGACCCTTGTCAAGCCAAGGCAGGTTTTATCCATTTGACTTTCCATAAAAAGTCCAAATTGTGCTCGTTTTATAGGATGTAACCTCCCTTACCACAGCTGTTGACATATGCAGGCGTAAAAAAGTAATATACTATTTTAAATTACAAACACCATAATGATTGTATCAAATGGTGTTGTAAATCGATACACTTCCCAAAAGTTAATCTGGGATTTTGGGCAGCTTTTGAGAAGCAGTTGTCAAGACTTCTGTAGCTGCAGTGTGTTTGCTTGTTGAACTAGGGGTCAAACTTTGGCTGCATTTGCTTTTTTCCTCTGGTTTTCAGTCTGAAGGATGGTGGAGACGGGAATCCTATGCTGGTCAAACTAACAGGACCTAAATTAGCCCCCCAGCTGTCAGCCTTGACAACCACAGCAAGGGGCGTAAGCAGTACAGTCCGAGTCTGGGTCCCTCTGGCAAGTAGTGTATCATACAGTTGTCTTTTCTTTGTGTATTACTGCCTCTGTGGTCACCAGGTACTTTTGTAGTGCAGGTGCTGTCTTCAGAAGGGAAAAAATAGCGGAGTTAGCAGAATAATTTGTTTGCCGATACACAGAAATACACAATGTTCACCTACACTGATCGAGTGACATACAAAGCCGCTATGGTGTTTAGTTCTTATGTAAAGCTTCTAAAACACGTCACTATATTTAAATAGCATGTTGATATACTACACTACAGTTAAACATAGCCTTCTCCTTCAAGAAAATGAGCAACCATTTCAAGTTGCATCTAATTATGCGGCAGGTTGTGCTGCATGGGCATTAATGCACAGTGGTGACATGTCCCCATGTTATTAGGCAATGCAGCAGTTCATTTTAGTGGGTCACTGGGAAGTGCTGCAGTGCCACAGTTTTCTTCAGTATCAGTAGCAGTTCTGTGCAGTCTGCAGCACTCTCCTGTGTTGTACCTCTGGGTAGAGAATAGTCCAAATGAGAACATGCTTTTGTGTTCTGGGCTGAGTAAGGAAATAAAGGCAAGTCCTTTCCCAAGTGGTTAGATGATTGTGCATTTAGACAGGAAATGAACACTGAACCAACACAGTGTGACCAGCTTTTGGACAATGTCTGTGAATCTTATAAAACATTATATTTCCCCATGTTGCAGAGGTTTTAGTATCTTACTGCAATTTTCATTCAATAGTTAACACCCTGACAACAGTCCAATGTCCTTTCTTTCACACTGCATTTTCACGTTAGGGGGATGAGCTATACCACTCTAGTGTACCCTTGATTCCCATCACAGGAATACATTTAAACACATAAATACCCCCCAGCACACTTATACTGAAATATAATTTACTGTAAAAACAACAAAAAAATAATGCATTGTGAAATTAAATGAAAATGTTTCCAGTCAAATTGTTTTGGTCTTTTTCTGACTGCTACCTGTCCAGTCCAGGCATTTCCACATATTAATTTAATACTAATTTCTGTAACATACAGCTATTATTTGGGGACCTTTGTTACTATTCATGATGTATCACATGCTTGAAAAGAACATTAATAGCTGCAGGAGGCCAGAGCTAAAGCACAGGTGTGAGGCATTCATTTGCACAAGAGATGAAAAAAAGGGTTGTGTCTTCGAGTAGGTGTGTCTAACAAGATAATCATTGACAGGAGGCTGGTATAGCTTTTGATAGGATTAGACAGCCCTTTGAAAAACGCCTGACCTTTGAACCATGGGAATGACTGACATTTAATATTAATTATATCATTATACCTGCTGTAAATAAAAAACTAAACAAACTATTTTAACCTGTTCAAATGCTTTTTAAATGTTTTTTAATCAGTTTGGCTAGAACGTAATAAATTCAGTGCTGAGCAACACCCAGTAAGCAGAATAACAACATGTCTTGCCAGATTGTTTTTTGTGAGCAGTTGCTTGCGTTTATCCATTGTTTGCAGATGGTTATCCAGGTCACATCAGGTTAGTCTCCTGTGGGCGACTCTTTAAAGCTGTTCTTCATACTATGATACGCAGTTAAGGTTATAATCTGATGAAAAGCATTTGTTAAACCATTTTGAATCCGAGATGCCTACTGTGTCCACCGCTATCTTAAAATGTTGACCTTGTAAAATATACCTGCTGTATTATTAAATAAACATGATTACTCTGTAGGATTTAATGCATCAGATCTGAAAGCTGATTCCTACAGGGGAATTCACTTTGGAAGGTGTGGTTACCAGTTCAAAAGTGCGTTAGAAGTGTAACTTCACCTGCTGACACACGAGATGCAAGGCCCACTTTTCCTTTCCAGCAGCAGCTAAATGGCGTTCGAATAAGTAGTCATAAAACCACTTTTCTCTAAATGGGTTTAAAATAGCTAAGAGGTTGCAAGTTAAAGTTACATTTGATACATTTTTTGTACAGCTTTCTACATGTGTATTACTAATGCCTAAATGTAAGCTAAACTGTCAAATACTTCAGGAATATTTGCATTTTTTGCAGTCTATGATAGTACTCATTTAGTTAGCTGTAGAGGACGGGTGATAGTCTGTTCATTCACTGTTTGGGTTGGCGTATCTTTCAGCCAGCCTTGAAAAACAATGCTTTGATTTGTTTGGCTGTCTGTGTGCTTTGATGGTTTCATCAGAGGAAACAACATCAAGAAGGAAGGAAAGTTGAATTAATATACTGAACAGAATATATCTAGATGTGAGCGGGATGAACAAATTATAGCTTTATCTATATTGTGATTTATCTTCCATTTCTCCAACTGGAAGAAAAATAATGTGTTCGTGAAAGCCTATTTTCCTGAATCGCACGTTTGCATCACTGCCAGTTCAGTAGAGCAGGGACACAGTGTTAAACACTTCAGTGTGTAGCAGCAAGCAGAACGAACCTGGTCTCTTAAGGCTAACCATTTCAGTGCTTGTCAAGTAATGCTGTGGGAGAAGGATGAAAAACATATGGGCTCCGACTGCCGAAAGAAAATAATGTATCCCTTCTGTACCTCTTCCCATCCTGCTTAAAAAACTATACCCAACACAAACCTTACTGGGTCATTGACTGGTTAATTCTTATGCAAAATCTTCCTTAATTTTAGAGCTTAATGTTCACTTTAATTTAGCTCGGAATCTGTGTAAACATTTGGGTTTATGTGTTGGAGAGAAGTAGAGAGTAATAGCAAAGTGTTCTGCTAGGTTTGCTTGCTTAGGTACAATAAGAATCTCTTTTGATCACTGATGTTATGCTTTCTGTTTCCTATCAGTAGTCTTTCCTACTGAAATGCTTCAAAGCACACTCCACCCCTCCTACATACAGGGGACAGAGGCAGCTGCCAAGGCCTGTCCGTTCTGTCTAAGCACCTGGGTGTGTTGTCAGCAGAAGGTGCTGGATTTTTAAAATGAGAATCTTTGCAGCCCTTGTGAGAGACTTTTGTTCTAAAGCGGTGTATATTGTGAATACATTTTTTGTCCACATTTGAAATGTCAATGTTTCTGCTCAAGCTCCTGTAAGAGCGAAAGCTGGTGCTGGGGTATTATTAACTGAAGGGACACCATTTGTTTAGCAAAACCTGTTCAACCTGAATCTCCATAGCTAGATTTTCAGGCTGTCTTCAGTAAACAGTAGAACCGGAGGGCAGCTCACGTCCTTTTCTCTTTTTTTTTTTTTCTTTTTTTTATTCCCTTTTACATTATTTTATTTCTTTATAGAAAGAGCATCACAATGGTCAACATTGTGATACATTCAAAAATCATAAAAACTCCTGTAGGAATAACACTTTCAACAAATATTAATCTTCTGTGACAGAAATGGTAAACTTTTATTCTAGAGAGTTATTGCAGGGATTTTATTCATGTGGGAGGGCCGCCTTGAATGTAGATTTGAGTTATGTTTAATCGTCAAGAAAAACATAGATCTTTTTTCCTCCCTGTGTCATATTCCACCAGACAGCATGTTTCAGGAAATATCTAACTCGTTCCCTGCTCAGTTTATGTATTACTAAAGAACTTGGCAGAATATTTTTCTTTCCTTATTATGTGTACCAGGCCACAAAAACTATCCCATAGTATATTTTGACTTGATGTCAAAAAGGTGTAGCTTATACCAGAACTTGTTTCAACCCATTTTCCTGCAGAATGTGTGGTTCTGACTTTTAGGTGATGAGTGTTTAAGTTTGGTGTTTCTAATCTAACATTCAAACTGTAAAAAAAAAAAAAAAAAAAAATACCCTCAGGGGAAATATTTATCTGTTTATCGAGAGAAAATGTCACGTTCTGAGATCATGTGCTTCCACCTCACTTCAAGCCATAATATTCATAAACGTTTCATTTATATAAACTGAAACTCGCAAAGCTAAGGAATAACAAACTAAAATGTATTATAAAAGGTGTGCCTTTGAACTGATCAAATTAAATGCCTTACTTGGACACACAAACTGAGGCAAAAGCGTTTGAATCAGATTTAGTAACTAGAGAAGGTCTTTGATGGGGAACAATTTGATGGCTCCCTGTGTTAATAAAGAGATGAGCCTGAATTTTGGACCGCTTTTGTAAGAGAAAGTGTTTAAGCTATTGAGTTTCCATGAAGAAAAGCACATTGTTCAGAATTGCTGAAGTATTCCATAGCAACCAAAATCCTGACAAAAAGTGTTAGCAGAAGCCAAGCATAACTACAGTGAAACCTCAGTTTCACCAGGAAAAGGTTCACGACTCCAACTGGTTTGGGATTAAGTACTTTTCAAAATTTCTTTTCATGGGTTTTGTCTGGAGAAAATATATTTTCCAGTTAATGGGCATAATAACAGCAAAGAATTTATATTTTGTCAGGTTAGCCTTTAGTTTGGTAGCATGTGATTAGTTCATTCAATGTTTATTTTGGCTGAGTTGGGTAATTTTGACTTCCAAATAAACTGTCTGCTGTCATTTTAAAGGCAATTTCTTTGAAAAAAGGAAGTAAATGATGTAAATGATGTTAGCTGGTAATACGGGCATTGGCATTGTGCATTGGCCTTGATGCAGGTGTTGTCAATCCAGTGATATCTCTGTAAGTAAGTGTAGTCTGAGACTATTAGTAACTGTAATGATGGCGGCGTAAAAACTTCTGGACGAAAACACAGCAAAAACTCTGCCAAAATGAGTGTTTAGAAATAGTATGAAGTTTAATAAAAGATTGAGTGGGGTAGATTAGCCACGAGGTCAGAAGCTGTCCTGCTGTTAAAAGAGTGGCACAGAGAAGTTCATTCAGAGGACTGGAGAGCATTTTTTTAATGGATTGATTTTCAGCTCCAAATTGCACTTTTTGGCAACGCTACATACAGCTTCTCTTAAAGGCAGCTAGACTGTGCTGCACTCTGTGGAAATTTGCCTGATTCATCATGCCTTGACATGCATTGTGATCCAGGCCTCACTGTTCACAGACTCCAGCCCAGAGTGGAAATGTTTACTGTATTGCGTCATGCTTTTTTTCTTTTTTAAAATATATAAACATCCAACTGATTTCTTTACTTGCACTAAAAAAAAAATGCCATGGCCCAAAGGATGGATTTAATTTTATAAAACTTCAGTTTCCATTTCCCACATCTGGGCAGCACTTGAATAAAAATAAAAGTGACTACTTCCATGGATTTCTTGGAAATAAAACTGCTGAAACCAAGAGATTGTGAGTGCTGTGAGACGGCTGTATTAGTATGCAGACTGTGAACAGTTAGCAAATTAATGCACTTTTTTTATATTCCTGTAGCACCCTTCATGGAACAGGGCTACTTTATAACAAAGCCTTGTTGGCAGTGTTAATGAGTGTGCATCATCTAACCATTCAAACCATTAGTTCATTTTAAATCAGTAGATGTTTGGGGTTGACTCTGACCAACTGGGACGGATTTGGCTTGACCTCATGTGTGCAGACTACATATCTTCAGACACGTGGTCTCGTAGTGGAATGCATAAAAAAAAAAAAACTTGAACTCTACATAAATGAGCAGAGATTATTTTTTCCTGCATCTATTTATTTACATTTTGGAATTTACCATTATCTTCTCTCTTTTTGCCTTCTTGGATTGGAATCTGCATTTGTAAATCTACTCTGCTCACCTCTGTGACCCCTGTAGTAACACAGCAGAGATGCATACAGTTCAACAAATCTTTCAAAATTTGTGCCGCCACGACAACCCACACAGGACTCGAAATGAGCTGTAACCCCAGTTTTGAACCCGTAATGTCTAGAATATGGCTCAACCTGTTCTCCAAGCAGAGACTTTTCCTGACCGAGACCCTAGGCAGTATTGGGCAGCACCTGTATTTCAGACGTATTTCTGAGCAACTACAATGGATTGTCGGTGTGTGACATGGTGTCGAGTTCACATTTCAGCTGACGTGCATGGCTTCTGTAGTGTTTGTAGGATGTTCTCATCATATCACAACTATATGCATCTCTGAACAGGTTTCCAGTCTGTTACTTACTGCAGCAGAGAGAGTGCCATTCTTACTGCTCCAGTGTCGAGCTTTATAGCATCAGTGAACTGGAATGTCTTGACTACGAGTTTTGAAAAACAGAAGGCCTTTCTTTAGTTGGCAAAGCCTCAGATGATGACATGTTCAGAATATATTTTGCATGCCTGCACACCTCTGGAGAGTTGGAAAACACTCCTAAAATAAACCATGCATCTTCTTTAAGGAGATTGTAAGGCAGGCACAGACACCAGATTCAGCTTGGTATCTCTTTAGGAAAAGCATATTAACATTTTCAATTCCTCTACTGTGATTGTGATCTTAGGATAAGGATTATGAATGAAGAAATGGTCATGCTTGGTAGATTTGGGTAGCAATACATTTTATAAACAGTGAGTATGGCTCATTTTATTTTATCTGCTATTGGATGCACAATAATTCAACTTTAATCAACTTGAGGCAGTGTGTGTCGATAGGAAGGCTGGTTCATCAAAGACGCTTCATCCTTTTATTCGGGTTGTGATCAACTTCACCGCGTTGATCTCGGTCACAAATCTGCTCGAATCTTCACTACAGCTGTGGCCTACTTTTATTTGAAGCTGTTCTAATGCAGCATTACAAGGAAACATGCTCATTTTATGTAGTGTGCTTATATTATTATACCAGATATTTTGAAGGATGGCTTCTCTCTTAAATCACTTCAGGAGATGTACTCGTTCCAGGATTTTGTATTAGCAATGTATTATAACTAAATCCCTGAAATTTTCTGAAGGGTACATAAAGTTTGTTGATTAGCTGGCTGAACACTGTGAGGACAGTAAAGCAATACAAGGCAACAGAGATGTGACACGGATTATACTTTAATATGGAAAATGTGCTTTGTCTCCTAAAATATATTTATCACTTTTTGTATAACTTGATCAGCCAATTTCCCAGAGCTCAATTAGCACTAACCTTGGGCTTTTCTACTTAAAATAACATTGGCTAGTCCAAGAATAATGCTAATCTGGGTCTGTGAAACCAGTCTTTCTAAAACTAGAAAAATGTATTAATAAGATGCTGATTTAAACCTTTTTATGAGAAGCTCTCTGATCAGTCCACTTCTGCTATTGATAAAACAAGTGGAGCAAAAGGAGTACTTTTGTGCCCTGACCTTCTGAATGTTTTGCAGGTGTTCAGTACCTTCTCCAATGAGGAGTATGACCGGCGCAATGATGAGGTGGACCCTGTGGCGGCCTCTGCAGAGTACGAGCTGGAGAAGAGAGTGGAGAAGATGGATGTGTTCCCGGTGGAGATTGAAAAGGGTACTCTAATAATCATGCATTTTTATTTTGTTGTGGTTGTAACATGCATGTTCGACCCTCTGTTCACACTTGGCCTGGTTGGTCTTCCCCATTTTCTCGCACAGGAGACAATGGGCTGGGAATCAGTATAATAGGAATGGGAGTGGGGGCTGACCAGGGCTTGGAGAAGCTCGGCATATTTGTGAAGACCATCACTGAGGGCGGAGCAGCGGAAAGAGACGGACGGTAAGAGCTGTTTTCATCGTTGTTATTATAGGTAATGCTGGACACTCTGTCACAATCGCAGTGCATAAGTTACATGTCTAGAAGGTGAGGAGTGTCTTAATTTGCCCTGTAAAAAGTATACTGTGAATACTTTCTTGAGCAAAACATGCATTTGCAATTGCTAGCAGGAGGGTTGATTTCTTGTCTTCTACTGATTTCTCCAATGTAAAAAAAAAAAAAAAAAAGTCTGATTTGTTCTGATGTAATAAGCTAAGCATGCTTTATTTCTTGCATTACTATTCTGAAAAGAGCATTTTGAAACCTCAAACCATTTATATCCTACAATTACAGGAAAAGTAGTAATCGCATTGACCTCCATGGGACATCAAGACTAGGGCTGCTAGCTAGTATTTATTGTAATCCCCACGATTTCCTATTAAATGATGGAGATATGGATGTAAATGGTCTAAATCAAAGCTTGGATGTACTGCTGGTGAAGAGTGCTCATCAGCTTTTAATCAGTAAATGGGATGATTTTATTGTAACTTGGAACTGTATGAAGCAAAGTAAAATGTAACTGGTATTTTCCTGTCCTAATTTATTATTTCCAAAGACATTTGCTTGTAGTTCTTGTGGCAGTAGACAACATGTTAATCTGTAATTTGGTGGAGTCTCCAGGACAATCCTACAATACATTCTTATCATGTTCAGAGATAATAGTTTCTGGTAAATATATCAGACTAGAAACAATGCCTGTCGTGTGTGTCTGACAAAGCTTAACTGATTTTCTCTTTACTTTTGGTTTTAACTAACTTGGTTATGATTTATGTCAATAACCTTTTCTCGGCACTGACTGTGTTGGTGGTCTATTGCAAAACCCTGCGTCTGCTTAACTGAGAACCTGGTGATTTAGTGTTTTGAATTGCTGATGGGCTTACCAGCAGTTTTCTTAATGGCATTCAGGGTTCTCTCCTGCGGTTCTTACATGAATGTCTGGGGTTCAGGGCTCTCTCTCTCATCAGGTTGTTATGTAGATTCCACTGTGGAAATCTTCCTACTTGCATGAGTTCTGAAAAAGTTAGTGTGCTTTATGTGAGCATGACACAAATTTGCATTGATTTCCTGTTTATCTGTGTCCTTACCCTGTGATTTAGGATCGAGGTCAATGACCAGATAGTGGAGGTGGACAGCATAAGTCTCGTGGGTGTCACACAGCTGTTTGCTGCAACGATTCTGAAGAATACTAAAGGCACTGTCAGGTATTCCTTCTTTAATGGTTTTTGTTGTTGTTTTAAAGCACATGGGTGTGGTGAGCAATTATGTGAGTATGGATTATGGTGTTAATGAGGTAGTGTGTGCCTGTCTTAAGGGTTTAAATTCAGAAAGATTGATTTGGAAAATTGCATGAAAAAAAGCACAATCCAAAAACATCAATGCAGTTTCAATCGTGCCTTGCTAAGCTGTTGTTTCAGACCAGCTTTGTAAGAGCAAATCGTCAGTGTGGGCCAGCAGGTTTGTTAATGGTTTACCATAGGCAAATGAAGCCCAGTGTGATTCAATGTGATTTGGGCAAGATGGCTGTTATTTGCTTTTCTTGTCACACTTCCTTTTGAATTTGAAGAACAGGCTGTTGAAAGGTACTGAGCTAAACAATCAACCACTGGCCTGCTGGGCAGTTTGTGTCGGATCTCGCCCTTTCCACCTTCTTTCAGATGAAGTTCTTGTTGATGCTGCCGCCATTTGGTCACAATGACTAGCTCCCTTGTTTCCTGCAGTTTCCTGATTGGCCGAGAGAAGCCGGGAACGCATAGTGAGGTGGCACGTCTCATTAGCGAGACTCTGGAGCAGGAGAAGAGCCAGCAGCGGCTGGACGACCCTTATGACCAGTCCACCGAGGAGGTGAGTCACCAGCAGCCAGACCATGCCAAGACTCGGGGGATAATTTTGATGGCCCGTTGGCAGACTAATATAGTCTCTTACATTGCAGAGGGATGACAGAGATCAAACAAGCAAAAAATAAACCAGGATGAATGAACTTGTTGATCTACTATAGACGTGAAGCTAGTTATCTGCCACTGCTCTTGGTGTGTCTGTTTCACACTTCCTGATGATCCTTACTCGGGTCATTTCATAAAGCATTTTTGTAATAGCACATTAATTTGTTATTTTTCATAAGAACGCTGTAAACTCTTTTATTGTAAATAAGGTGTTCTGTAATTTGTGGTATCATTCCATTTTAGCTTGGCTACATGAGATTAATGGGAATCGTGACCAATTTCTTTCTGAGAATTGCAAAGTTTGATGCCAGAAAAGGCAGACTATGTGAAATTTACTGATTAAAAACTGAAATTAAGCTGACCTTAATTTGTCAGTGCTATACAGTTTCTAAATAGGTCACATTTATTTGTGTTCAGAAATGCATTTCTGAGAAGCTGTGTCAAATGAAAAGGAGTTTTATTTATTTATTTATTTTAGGACATTTAAAGAGACCCTGCTTCATCCAGAAATAGTTTCTTCTTAAGGTCTAGCATGGTTTATTAATCTTTTTCATTGTACTGCTTGTGTGTATATTAAAACTGAGACTGGGCTTTTGTGAATTCTGGAGCGAGCTATTGGCTTCATGCAAAAAATATGTAAATCAAATGTTCCAACAGGACAAATGCTCTGTGTTGTTCTTCAGTTGGTCTGCTGTTTGCTAAGGCTGACATTTCCATGGTTTTGAGTACGCCTGTGTTGTCATTCCATGTGGCATGTTAGGATGAGCATTACGAAGACGAGGAGAGAGAGGAGCAGGAGGTGGTGTTAGGATCAAGCTTCTCGGGGAGGTCTGTCGAAGTGTTTGAACTTCCTGAGAACGAAGAGATGTTTCTCCCATCTAACATGGACTCCACACAGCTGGGTTTGAAGTTCAAAGAGGTATTTTCAATGTCAAGCTAAAAAAATACTTTCCCAGACAAGGCTCCTCTTGTTTAAACTGCTCTCTTGGTTTGTAGTCACAGTCTAAAGCAGGCAGAACTTAAACGATTCATTTAATTGCAAGTAGAAAAAAAAGAGTATAAGCAAAGAATATATTTAAGCACCGACTGCTTGTTGACAATTTCTAATTGTTTTTCCACATTGTCATCTTTTTTATGAGAGGGCATCCGGTGAATTATTTTACTTCCCGGTTATTATGTAGAAAGGTTTGAGTGAAGGTTTACCTGTGCTTAGACTCTCATTAAATTGTATTCTCATTTCATGGACCAGTAAGGCATAAAATGACATGCTCATGCTTTCAGAATTGCATTTGCTAGGGCCTTTTTATTCATGTATTGTTTTAATGCACTTGAGTAAATCTGTGTACCTCTCTGTCTATAGCTGCAACTGAAGCATACTATAACAACAGCAGAACTCAGCCAAGTAAAGGAAAAGGTACGTCAAGTTTGAAACTTTTTTTTTTTTTTTTTTTTTTAAATGGTGTACCTTAATTCAGTGATTTTCTTAACCTGTTTTGGTGTTTGTTTTACTTTGTATTTTAAATCTTGTAGGTTGAACGCATTAAATTGTATAATTTAATCAAATCCTGTTAAAATAATTGTGAAATGTACTGTTCTGTTTCTTTTTCCTTCTGCTTTGCCAGTTGAAAGAGACAGAGGAAGACAGAGAAGAGTGGCAATCGAAGCAAGCTCAGTTACAGGAAAGCATTGAGGAAAACAAGGAGAAAATTAAAAAGTTGGAAGCGTATTGGCTGGAGGCACAGACGCTTTGCAAAACGGTCAATGAGCACCTTAAGGAAACTCAGAGTCAGTATGATGCACTGGATAAGAAATACAACAAGGCCAAGAAGCTGCTCAAGGATTATCAACAGAAGTATGTGAACGCTCATCACACCACACTCCCAAAATCAATAGTATTTTTAATGTGCAAAGAGTGAAAATAGGTTTGTGGTACAGAGTGGTTTTATAAATAAGTGTAGTGCACAGGTTGGTAGTGAGTTTTACTACCATGCAGGATTAAGAAAATCTAGAAAATTATGTTCATGGTTACAATATGGTTGGAAAAAATAACAGGAAACAGTTTTGTAAAGAAGTGTTAACAGCCCAACTTATAAGAATACTACTGGTCATGTCTTTGTCAGTGCAGTATGTTGTCTCATTTGGTGGTTATTAATAAATGTCTTCTCAAAACTTTATTTATAAAAAAAATACTTTCAAAAATTAAAAAAGTGTACTTTGTGTTTTGTTGGTTTATCTTTTATTTTTTTTAATTTGCTTTTCAATCCTAGGGAAATCGACTTTGTGAAGAAGGAAGAGGAGCTGAAGAGAGCGCTGGACGAGAAGGACCGAGCATACCAGGAGGAGCTGAGGAAGCTGCAGGAGAAGGTAGCGGATCTGGAGGCGGGAGCCCTGCCGGCCCAGCAGACTGCAGCCCTGGCTAGACTTTCCCCTCCCGGGGACAGGAGGGCCAGTAGAGGGCCAGCCGGGAGCACAGAGTACCTGCAGCGAGAACCAGGCCTGCTGGAGGAGTCGGTGAAAAAAGCTTGGTCTGTGGACGCGTTACTATCCGGTATGAACAAATCCAGGATTCTTCTCTTTTGCTGGAGAGCAGTTTAATGCAGTGTTGTTTTTCTGGATGTATACAGAATGTTGATATGATAGATGTGAGAATATTTTAGGTTTTGTGGTGTCATCACGGTGAAAAATCCACTTTTAATTTGACATTCTTAATGATAAAAGCAGGATATCGACAAGACTGAATAATATTTGTTTTTTTTGCTTGCACAAGATATTTTACACTCCAAAGACTGTATGGACTAATATGTCAGAATTAGGGTCCATAGAATTAAATGTCAAAGACCACATCCTGTTAATTGAACCTAGTAAAAAGGCAAGACAAGGGGCATCTCTGAACATGTTTCTGTGGTGTTTTGGCACAATGGCAGAGACAGCCCTGGATGAGGTTGTTCCTGAGACCGAGAGGTTGGACACCAGCGCCCACCGCGCCAAAGCTCAGCTCGCCCTCAAGGCCAAGCGGCAGCCACCAACTCGGACCAAATTGAGAGAGACGCTCGGAACTACCCCGGGCCAGGAGGTCTGTCTTGAATCAGTCCATTCATAATTTTCTCTAAAGCAGTAGGGTGGTTCTGCGCATAAACAAAATAATATAGTATATTTTTATGTAATTTGATGTTTCAATAAGATTTGACCTTTAGGACACTAAGTGGTATTGGCTTTAGTCTGCATGTTGCCAGCTGAATAGGAACTTGTTTTTGTCTGTCTTTTAAGTCCTTTGCGCTGCCCTAGTTTAAGTAGAAATCCTATATTGTCGCTCTTCAGGAGAACGAGGTGAGTGAGGCTCAGCAGTCAGACTCTCGGGGGGCTGGAAACGAAGAGATGTCTGCAAAGCCCATTCAGGCCAGCTTGTCGCTGCCTGTAAATGTATCGTATCCCGCGGACGGACAAAAGAGTGAGAAACTCGAGACGGTGGGAAGTGTCAAGAGTAGAGCCGAACTGGGCAACAGCCCCCTTCCCCCGGCCCCCTCCTCTCCTCTCCACAGAGCCAGCAGCGAGAGCGCTGGCAGCCCGGGACTCTCTCCTTCCAAAGAATCGGCCTTCCCACACTCCCCCTCCGGCTTCCTCCGCAACGTCAAGAAGAGGGAGTCCAAGGGCAAGGGCAAGGAGCCTAAAGGTAAATCTCGGCCACCACCAAAGCAACATCTTTCAGCAGCACAAGTGTTTCCATATTAGCTCTACAGCCCGTCGCTGCAGAATTGAGGGCATTCTGTCCTCTAAACAAAAGCCATTTTCAGTAGTTCTGTCTTGTACTGATTTCGTCTTACAATCAGAGTGGTTTATTTTTAAAACAGGCCTGAAATGGCCAAGTCTGATCATTTGCTTTGCTAGTCTTGCTCTCAGACAGGACATTCATGAGTGTGGTATTTTTTTTCTTAAAGTGACTTTATTTACATTTCATCCAAGGACTTTTCACTGTTCTGATCTTTTTAGTTATGACTAAAGTCTTTTTGTGGAAAGCAGTTTTGTGTGACATTGGTTTTTGTTTTGTACAGATGACAAATCAGAAGCAAATGATAGTTCATCTTCAGGGAAACCCAAAAGAAGATTCCCTGACTTTGGGTAGGTGATTAGGGTTTTTGTATCCTGGTGTTCAGTGTATTTGTTTCTCTTTTGGTATTTATTTATTTACACTTAGTCAGTTTTGCAGAACCCTATTGCTATCTGCTCTCAAAGTTAAATTTTACACCTGTGATCTGAAGGATTATAATTGTTTTTGGAAGTTTTGCTTTCTTGTGTTCATCTTGCTTTAATTTGTTGAGCATACCGCTATATTTCAACTGCACCACTTTATGTATCGACAGTGGTCTTCGGAAGTCTGGTGGCAAAGGAAAAAAACAACATGACAAAGAGGCCATGAGGGGTTCCCTGGACAGCAGGTAAGCTCTGTTTGCTTATCCGGTGCATTTGGATTTTGGTGATTGAATTTGGACTTTCATGAGCCTTAGGGTTGCATTTCTATTGGCTAGTGGTGGTATACCGAGGATGTGTTGATATTTATGGACTTAGTTTTCACCTATAGCCTTTAATGGTGTGTATATAGTAATAGACAACCACATAAAAGATGGGCAGATGAAATTATAAACTTTGCAGGCGTGTCATGGAGAAGAGAAGCTGTAAATTGGGGAGGCCTTCATCCAGCAGTGGATCGATATAGGCTGATGGTGATGAGATCTATGTATCTTATATTATTTGTTTGTCCTTAGGGGTTCTGCAGAGTTACTTGAAGACTCTGGTGGAAACCTGTCTCCTTCAGAGTCCATGTCATCCATCCCCACCTGTATGCCTTTCTCATGGTTTGGGGACAGAGACAAGGACAGAGAGAAGGAAAGAGACCCCTCGTCATCCAGCAGCAGCCTGCCTTACACCGCCAGCGAGAGCAATGACCAACTCCAGGACAGGAGCAAGGCTAAGGTAGGGCTCTGAACTATCCGTGAGGACACTGCTTTATGGCACATGCCTCATTAGAATCAAACGCCATCACATCTGAAACCATTTGTATCAGAGCAAATCCAGTTCCTGTGAATCCTCTGCATTTGATTTGAATATCTCCATTACTTACGTTTCTTAGCTTTCTCTGTTGTCACGCTAAATGAGGAGAAAAACAACCAAAAGAAAAGAAACTAACGATCTTTGCCCCTCACTTCCCTTTACCTCCTGGATGAGGTTGTCTCATTAGGTCTTCTTTCATAACTGTGTGGGTTTAAAAGGTCATTCAAGGCTACATTCTGCATTTTTAGTGTCTTACATACTCATGTCGTTCGTCGGATCAGATTTATTTTGAAGCTGGCGAATAAGGAGAGAGAGATTAGTGTTTTTTTTAATGGAAAAAAAAGTGCAGTCTTTGTGAAAAATGTCAGTGTGATGTGTTTGACTGAGTGGGAGAGTGTGTCAGGAATGGCCTGTTACAGTGAGTGGTGTTGAAGAGCGCAGGGCATGTAACTGGTTCCTCATAAGAGCTTTGATCACTATAGGGAGGATGATTACTTTATTTAAGGAAGTTAAGATGGATCGTTAACAGCTATAGAATCATTAAGTGTACATTGTCACTAAGAAGGCTGTAGCTGGTTCAAGGAAGCCATTAACTGTTGATGTTTACAGCACCTTGTACAGAAACGTTCACCAAATTGAGGTGCCATTCTAGGGATATTTCGGCCTGTTACACTACAGCTGTTTCAGTCTTCCTTATTTCTCTCTTTTGGTTTCACAATGAGTCAGCAGTGAGCCAGGCAGATCTGGGATACATCACTTCAGTGTTTTGACTTTGAAAACCATCAACAAACATGAAAGGGGCAACCCCACGTATCATTTAGGATGTTTAACTGAACATCATACCAGAAATATGTGCAAAAGATCATTGGGAAATGTTGACAAGCACTGGACCCTTGTTTGGTGCTGCAGCAATATGAGGCATGCCATAAATCATTCGCAAGAGGAGGATTCATTTGGTGTTTAACAGCTCAGCTCAGAGTATTATCTGCATGAAGTACATCTGGTTACATAGTCTGAGTAATTCTCTAGGCATGCTCAGCCATCCCGGGCCAAGACCATGGCTGATTGTGCCCCAGTGCTGTAGCCATACTGGTGTTGAATTTGCTCCAGTTGAACCCAATGGGTCTGACTGTGTGAGAAGTTGGAGAGTAGGGCGCAGGACAGTAAATGTCTACTAGTGAATTGCATATTGTCTCACTTAGAGTAAGTCCACCCCCTTGAATTACATGGATGTTTTTTACACTAATATTCCTTTCTTTAAACAGACAAACCTTTCCTGGTCCTCCTTATTCAGTCGTTCATTAGATTTGGTACAGTATACATTTCTCTTAATTTTCTCTCAACCCTTTAAGATGTAAAGGAGTTGTAGCTATTAGACAACTAACTAAACTCAGTAGATTAG